>NC_059230.1:10876580-10884080 GCF_020615455.1 Coregonus clupeaformis
CAGAGAAACATAGGACAAGCAACACGTAGCACGCAGACAGAGAAACATAGAACAAGCAACACGTAGCACGCAGACAGAGAAACATAGGACAAGCAACACGTAACACGCAGACAGAGAAACATAGGACAAGCAACACGTAGCACGCAGACAGAGAAACATAGGACAAGCAACACGTAGCACGCAGACAGAGAAACATAGGACAAGCAACACATAGCACGCAGACAGAGAAACATAGAACAAGCAACACGTAGCACGCAGACAGAGAAACATAGAACAAGCAACACGTAACACGCAGACAGATCAACATAGGACAAGCAACGCATAGCACGCAGACAGAGAAACATACGACAAGCAACACGTAGCACGCAGACAGAGAAACATAGGACAAGCAACACATAGCACACAGACAAACATAGGACAAGCAACACGTAGCATGCAGACAGAGAAACATAGGACAAGCAACACGTAGCACGCAGACAGATCAACATAGGACAATCAACACGTAGCACGCAGACAGAGAATCATTGGACAAACAACACGTAGCACGCAGACAGAGAAACATAGGACAAGCAACACGTAGCACACAGACAGAGAAACATAGGACAAGCAACACGTAGCACGCAGACAGAGAAACATACGACAAGCAACACATAGCACGCATAGGACAAGCAACACGTAACACGCAGACAGAGAAACATAGGACACGCAACACGTAGCACGCTGACAGATCAACATAGGACAAGCAACACGTAGCACGCTGACAGATCAACATACGACAAGCAACACGTAGCACGCAGACAGATAAACATAGGACACGCAACACGTAGCACGCAGACAGAGAAACATTGGACAAGCAACACGTAGCACGCAGACAGAGAAACATACGACAAGCAACACATAGCACACAGACAAACATAGGACAAGCAACACGTAGCATGCAGACAGAGAAACATAGAACAAGCAACACGTAGCACGCAGACAGAGAAACATAGGACAAGCAACACGTAACACGCAGACAGAGAAACATACGACAAGCAACACATAGCACACAGACAAACATAGGACAAGCAACACGTAGCATGCAGACAGAGAAACATAGGACAAGCAACACGTAGCACACAGACAGAAACATAGGACAAGCAACACGTAGCACGCAGACAGAGAAACATAGGACAAGCAACACGTAGCACGCAGACAGAGAAACATACGACAAGCAACACATAGCACGCAGACAAACATAGGACAAGCAACACGTAGCATGCAGACAGAGAAACATAGGACAAGCAACACGTAGCACGCAGACAGAGAAACATAGGACAAGCAACACGTAGCACGCAGACAGCAATAGCACAAAAAGCAACAAAACACATAAAAAAAACTAAGTGTTTCCACACTTCACAAGCTACAGACAACATGGAAAGCGGCAATACACAGCTCGGGATTATGTCGGTGGTCATAGCGCTTGGGCCTAATCAGAGCCATTGAACCACAGGGCTTTGGGCCTGGTTAACTGTCAGTGGTCATAGCGCTTGAGCCTAATCAGAGCCATTGAACCACAGGGCTTTGGGCCTGGTTAACTGTCAGTGGTCATAGCGCTTGGGCCTAATCAGAGCCATTGAACCACAGGGCTTTGGGCCTGGTTAACTGTCAGTGGTCATAGCGCTTGAGCCTAATCAGAGCCATTGAACCACAGGGCTTTGGGCCTGGTTAACTGTCAGTGGTCATAGCGCCTGAGCCTAATCAGAGCCATTGAACCACAGGGCTTTGGGCCTGGTTAACTGTCAGTGGTCATAGCGCTTGAGCCTAATCAGAGCCATTGAACCACAGGGCTTTGGGCCTGGTTAACTGTCGGTGGTCATAGCGCCTGAGCCTAATCAGAGCCATTGAACCACAGGGCTTTGGGCCTGGTTAACTGTCGGTGGTCATAGCGCCTGAGCCTAATCAGAGCCATTGAACCACAGGGCTTTGGGCCTGGTTAACTGTCAGTGGTCATAGCGCTTGGGCCTAATCAGAGCCATTGAAACACAGGGCTTTGGGCCTGGTTAACTGTCAGTGGTCATAGCGCTTGAGCCTAATCAGAGCCATTGAACCACAGGGCTTTGGGCCTGGTTAACTGTCAGTGGTCATAGCGCTTGGGCCTAATCAGAGCCATTGAACCACAGGGCTTTGGGCCTGGTTAACTGTCAGTGAGCGAGTGGGTCAGTGCGTGTGTACAGACCAAATGTCAATGCGTGTGTGAGAAGGTTGACGCCATTATGGGGGATAGATAGAGCAAGCTAACTTCGACCAGGCAATGTGTACCGTAAACACACACTTTGTGATAAATTAATTACTAAACACACATGCTGCTCTCGGTTTCTAACTCCCTCTTATCGCTCCCTCTCTAATTCTAATTTAGTATGCTGTGCACCTGGCCGGTAACCGAGCACCGCTGTCAGCGGAGCTGCTGTGTGAGTGTGACCGCTGAGAGCGGCCTGTAGTCCGGGTACCTACCCTGCCAGTCCCCCGAAGAGGAACTTAATGGCCTTGGGAGAGGTCTTCGGTTTAGAAGCTTCCGCCATTTTCTCTCTGGCTCTTTTCAAACCGGACGACAGGCCCTCGGTAACGGCCCTGATTCTGGCCTCGCGTAGCTGCAGCTCTGGTCGGTGCTTTACCTCTAGCGATGGAGCAAGGTGACACACGGGGGCGCGCACGCACGGACAAAGGCGAAGTAGATGGACCAATGGGGAGGGGCGAGGAGGATGGCAGGGAACGAGCACGCTGGGGTTTTAATAAAGCTTCGTAGTTGGAAAATAAACCTTCGATTTATTTAGAAAGTACTCACATATATTAGATCTGTCGACAACAAATGTTTTTTCTTCTTCCAGCTGTTTCAATAATGGATGATCAAATAGTACACTACAAGACAGGGTCACAGGGGACAGTTGTGTATCTTTGCACCATTAGAAGATCTTTGATAAAGACCTCCACTATAGAAATGATGGCCAATGGCAGCCCGTTTCAGCCCATTACGCCTCATCCGTCAAACCAATCAGTGGATAGGAAAGGCGGGCTTTGGCGCTGTCACGGCGCAAAACGTAAACAGGAAAAAACACTCAAGAGAAATGACTTGGGACTCTACCGTTATTGGTTTATGTTGTTAGAGGGCGGGTTCACGTACTATTGGAAACTCGGAACTTCCGAGTTAAACTAAACGTAAGTTATTTGCGTAGAGCTATCTATTGATTGAAGTGGGAAACTCAGGATCATCTTTCTACAATGAGTTAGCAAGTCGGACGGGAAGATGGCGAAAGCTGGTGTTCTGTTTGAAGCAGATTGCGTATCGAGTGGAGATGAGGGTGGGAAGGATTGGTTTCTAATGTTTATATAAGGAAATAAGAGAAGTAAAGTGGTAGTGGAATCTAGTAAATCCAAGCTAAATGCTGATTTTTGGTCGGAGTGAGGGTTTTGAATCGATGTTGTTACCTGGGAGATCCGTTTGAAGTCTCTATGAAAATCGTGGATGCGTTGGATGAGGTAGCATCGGTGAGAGTAACGAGAAGTGGGTTTATGATGGTTTTCTGTGTATCTGTGGAACATAAGGAGCGTGCTCTGCGCCTCAAGAAGATACCTGATTGGAATGTGTCGTGTGGATATTTTTTTTTGGGGGGGGTAGATCAGCTTAATATTGCAGATAGATTGTAACTTCATCAATGTAATTGTCTGCATCACTTCCAATCCCCGATGTTTTTTATATATATACTCCCCTTTATTACTTTTCAACCCCGCCATCCTTTCCCTACTTGGAGTAAATTAGTGAACAACAATGCCCAGGCCTCTACTTCCAGCTTATACTTACTATCTACATTTTATGGACACAGTCAATTTTACAATAATTCTATTTTATTTGTTTTTGCTCCTGAACTACTTCTACTCTCAACCTCTCCGATCATTTTCATGATGTCCATCCGGTTTGCTTCTATATGCCATATCTTTCTAACTGTGCTCTTTCCATTATTTTACTTTAGATTTGTATTGTTGTGATACTTTTATATTTGTGTGTATTGTTGTGAATTGTTAGATACTACTGCACTGTTGGAGCTAGGAACACAAGCATTTCGCTACACCCGCAATAATTGCTAAATATGTGTATGTGACCAATACAATTTGATTTGGATTTGATAAAGGGGTTTATCTCTGGGGTGGCGCTAAAAGTGAATGCCAAGGAAATATGTGAAGAATTGGATCAAGTGGGTGGTGCACACTGATTGGCCCGTATTGGATGGATCCATTCTCTTGTTTTTTGAAGAAGAGACTCTCCCTTCACACATGTATTTGGGTTCTGTGACATTAAGTTGCCAGCAGATCCAACTTGCTTGCTTAAAGCTGCACTAGGATCAGACAGCATTCCTGTGTAGATTAAAGGTGGCTACAAGCGTCACTCCGTCGATCGATGTGCATGCATGTGCAAAGGCGGAGTTTGTTTTTTGGGGGCAACGCGCACTTTTGTCCACATCGTCGTTGCGTTCCACCCAGAGAAGAAATCCGCCTTGTGTAGTTTATATCCACTGGGGGGAGCCAGAGGAATTTACCAAGCAAGAGGGTTCGAGGCACTCTGACTGTAGCTAGCGACGACATTTGAACTTCCGGATCCGATGTTATATGCCTTTTTGTTTACAAATACTAACAAGCTACCTACAGTGGGGAGAACAAGTATTTGATACACTGCCGATTTTTCAGGTTTTCCTACTTACAAAGCATGTAGAGGTCTGTAATTTTTATCATAGGTACACTTCAACTGTGAGAGACGGAATCTAAAACAAAAATCCAGAAAATCACATTGTATGATTTTTAAGTAATTAATTTGCATTTCCACGAGGTGAGATCTTGCATGGAGCCCCAGGCCGAGGGAGATTGACAGGTATTTTGTGTTTCTTCCATTTGCGAATAATCGCATCAACTATTGTCACCTTCTCACCAAGCTGCTTGACGATGGTCTTGTAGCCCATTCCAGCCTAGGGAATGGCCGGCAGGGGATGTAGCTCAGTTGGTAGAGCATGGTGTTTGCAATGCCAGGGTTGTGGGTTCGATAAAATAATGTATGCGCTAACTGTAAATCGCTCTGGATAAGAGCGTCTGCTAAATGACTAAAATGTAAATGTAATGTCTACAATCTTGTCCCTGACATCCTTGGAGAGCTCTTTGGTCTTGGCCATGGTGGAGAGTTTGGAATCTGATTAATTGATTGCTTCTGTGGACAGGTGTCTTTTTATACAGGTAACAAACTGAGATTAGGAGCACTCCCTTTAAGAGTGTGCTCCTAATCTCAGCTCGTTACCTGTATAAAAGACACCTGGGAGCCAGAAATCTTTCTGATTGAGAGGGGGTCAAATACTTATTTCCCTCATTAAAATGCAAATCAATTTATAACATTTTTGACATGCGTTTTTCTGGATTTTCTTGTTGTTATTCTGTCTCTCACTGTTCAAATAAACCTACCATTAAAATTATAGACTGATCATTTCTTTGTCATTGGCAAATGTACAAAATCAGCAGGGGATCAAATACTTTTTTCCCTCACTGTATATAGCATTCTGTTGGTGGCAACATTTTTGTATAATAATTTAAATGGAAAACCTCGAAGCGTTGAATCAAGTGTTGTTTTTTGTTCAGTCCATATACCATGTGCCGTGGAATCGGTACATCGAAAATCTCTTCCCATTTATTTTGCAACCTGTATGGCACAGCTGTCAACATTTTTGTCCTCCAAATTAAACTGGTATATTTTTATATTTATGCCAATCCTTTTCAGCCCGTTTGTATCTTTAACATATGGCAGACAAACTAGTTCCCTACCTTCTTCCACTTGCCTCCTCCATTTTTGTGGTAATGCTGCAATCAGTTGGTTATAAGTTTGGATTGAGCAGACGTTCCCATATATTTCCGATAGCTGCATATGTGACAACTCCACAGTTTCTATTCATAATATCATTAATAAAGTACTTTTTTTTATCCATAAATCATGTTTTTATTTTTATTAATCAGTATATTTGAGATTAACCATAATATTTGTTGTAATATTTGTTCTATCTTTTCTGGAGGATACAACTGAAATTGTAACCAGCTTTGTATGGCTCCTTTAAGAAAGGGCAATACTTTAAACAAAATTTCATTTTCAATTAGTCAGAAATGAGAAGTTGTAATCTGTATAAAGGCAAGAAGGCCATTTTTGAACATGAGTGACGCTTTTAGTGATAGATTTAATGCTGTAATATTTTTTAATTTTAGCCTCCCAAACTCATATTCATTATATAAATAGGTACGTTGAATTTTGTCTGGCTTAGCATTCTAAATCAAATGAAATATTTTTTGCTCATATGATTTAAAAAACGAGTTGTCTGGAGAAGGCAGCGCCATTAGTAAGTAAACTATGATAGGACCAAAGTGTTAATCAATGTGATTTTTCCATAAATAGACGAGTATTTACCTCTCCATGGTTGAAGAATCGTATCTATTTTTGCAAACTTTCTATTGAAATTGATTGTGTTAAGTTCATTAATATTATTTGAGATGTGAATAACAAGTATGTCTACTTCACCATCTGCCCATTGTATTGGTAAACTACAAGGTAGTGTAAACACTGTGTCTTTTAACGATCCTTAACTAATATGGTGAACTAATATCCTTTACGATCCATTGAGGTACTTAAAACTGAACGACGACACGGATAATATACAGTTGGCTGGGTTTTCCGCATCGGCAGGACAGAACAGCTACGTCTGGTAAGACGAGGGGCGGGGGTGTGTCTCTATTTGTCAATAACAGCTGGTGTGGGATGTCTAATATTAAGGAAGTCTCAAGGTTTTGCTCGCCTGAGGTAGAGTATCTCATGATAAGCTGTAGACCCACTATCTACCAAGAGAGTTTTCATCTATATTATTCGTATCCGTCTATTTACCACCACAAACCGATGCTGGCACTAAGACCGCACTCAATGAGCTGTATAAGGCCATAAGCAAACAGGAAAACGCTCATCCAGAAGCGGCGCTCCTAGTGGCCGGGGACTTTAATGCAGGCAAACAAATCCGTTTTATCTAATTTCTACCAGCATGTATGGTTGTCATCAAATCTGTCCACTCAAAAATAAGCTTCAAGCTGTAACTGATGCCTGCAATCTGGTTCAGGTTATCAGTCAACCTACCATTGTATTTACAAACAGAACAGGAAGTAAATCATCCACGTGCATCGATCACATCTTTACTATTGCTGCAGAAACCTTCTCTAAAGCAGTCTCCAGATCCATCGGCTGTAGTGATCACAATATAACAGCCATATCTAGGGAATCCATATTCCAAAGCCTGGACCTAAAATAGGGTATAAGCGATCATAAAATAGGTTTTGATTCCCATGTTGAAATATTTGTTGGTCTCGTGTGTAATGAGGAACAACCTGATGCCGCACTTAAAGCATTAATGAAACTGCTTCTTCCGGTTACTGACAGGCATGCGCCCATAAAGAAAC
>NC_059230.1:10886580-10964080 GCF_020615455.1 Coregonus clupeaformis
TTTGAGTTGTCTTGGGTATGTCTGTATCAGCTTTGAGTTGTCTTGGGTATGTCTGTATCAGCTTTGAGTTGTCTTGGGTATGTCTGGATCAGCTTTGAGTTGTCTTGGGTATGTCTGGATCAGCTTTGAGTTGTCTTGGGTATGTCTGGATCAGCTTTGAGTTGTCTTGGGTATGTCTGGATCAGCTTTGAGTTGTCTTGGGTATGTCTGTTTCAGCTTTGCACATCTGGATTTCGGAATTTTCTCCCATTCTTCCATGCAGATTTTTTCAAGCTTGGTTGCTCAGTTTGGTCGGACGGCCAGCTCTAGTCTAGGTAGTTCCATATGTTTTCCATTTCGCTCTTGGAAACTTTCAACACTATAAATCTATAAATAGTTTTATACCCTTCCCCAGATATATGCCTCATCACAATTCTATCGCAGAGATATATGGACAGTTCCTTGGACTTCATGATATAGTTTCTGCTCTGACATGCACTTTCAACTGTGGGACCTTATATAGACAGGTGTGTTTCTTTCCAAATCATGTCCAAACAATTGAATTGGCGACAGGTGGACTCCAATCAAGTTGTAGATACATTTTGATAAGCTAATTTCCCGACGATGACTCACCACTCATCGTACTGGGTGACTTTAACCTCCCGACGCCTGACTTCAATCAACTTTTTTCCACTCCTTTCGTCTTTTGACGTCACCCTTTCTCAGTCACAGGGCAGGCAATACGCTTGACCTCATCTTCACTGCAAAACCGATGTCAAAGCTGACGTGCATACCTGTATAACGTAGGTAGATGACGTAATGACGCCACGAAGAATACAGCGCTACACGTGCAACACAGCATTCCTAACCTAGCCCACAATGTCTGCTGTGTGGATCTATTTTATTTTAAATCTTTCACTCCACAAACCTAGTTACTCATTTGAAAGTGCATCACCACCAGACGATCAGCGACTACTTAGAACAAAAGCAGTAAAACGAAGTGCGCACTTCCAACAACTAAACAAGTTCAAGTCGAGCATTTTCATTTTAAAGAGTAAGAACATTTCAGCGAGACTCAAAGGCTTTCGCCGACTGGTCGAGCACCTCGAGCCCTGGTACACACTACCAAGTAGGCGCTATTTTTCAGATGTTGCCCTACCGGAGTTACACAGGGTTGTTGAAACATACATCCATGAGCTACTTGCTGTGGGCGTCACCGCTATTAGCTTCACGACTGACATTTGGACCAGCGATGTCAGCCCCATGAGCATGCCGAGTCTGACAGCACAGTGGGTCGACGACGATTTCGTACTGAGGAAAGCAGTATTGCATGCTCAAGAATGTGCCTATTTATTGCCTTACCTCCATAACTTGCTACATTTGCACACAATGTATATATATTTTCTGTTGTATTTTTGACTGTATGTTTTGTTTTACCCCATATGTAACTCTGTGTTGTTGTTTTTATCACACTGCTTTGCTTTATCTTGGCCAGGTCGCAGTTGTAAATGAGACCTTGTTCTCAACTGGCTTACCTGGTTAAATAAAGGTGAAATAAAAAATATAAATAAAAGTCACTGGGCTCTGTCATGTCCTCACATGGTCTCTCCTATCATTGTCATGCAGAATCATGTCATCACACTCAACTACTTTTCTCCTTCCCCCTTCTGACACCCGGGTGGCGACCCGCATCTCTGCGTGCCTGGCAGATATCTCAGCTAGGATGTCGACCCACCACTTCATGCTCAACCTCAACAAAATGGAGCTGCTCTTCTCCTGGGAAAGGTCTTTATTTTTTTTTATTATTTTTTTATTTCACCTTTATTTAACCAGGTAAGCCAGTTGAGAACAGGTTCTCATTTACAACTGCGACCTGGCCAAGATAAAGCAAAGTAGTGCAATAAAAAACAACACAGAGTTACATATGGGGTAAAAAACATAAAGTCAGAAATATAACAGAAAATATATATACAGTGTGTGCAAATGAAGCAAGTTATGGAGGTAAGGCAATAAATAGGCTATAGTGCAGAATAATTACAATAGTATTAACACTGGAATGCTAGATGTGCAAGAGATTATGTGCAAAAGAGCAAAATAAATAACAATATAGGGATGAGGTAGTTGGGTGGGCTAATTTCAGATGGGCTGTGTACAGGTGCAGTGATCGGTAAGGTGCTCTGACAACTGATGCTTAAAGTTAGTGAGGGAGATAAGAGTCTCCAGCTTCAGAGATTATTGCAATTCGTTCCAGTCATTGGCAGCAGAGAACTGGAAGGAATGGCGGCCAAAGGAGGTGTTGGCTTTGGGAATGACCAGTGAGATATACCTGCTGGAGCGCAGACTACGGGTGGGTGCTGCTATGGTGACCAATGAGCTAAGATAAGGCGGGGATTTGCCCAGCAGTGATTTATAGATGGCCTGGAGCCAGTGGGTTTGACGACGAACATGTGGTGAGGACCAGCCAACAAGAGCGTACAGGTCACAGTGGTGGGTAGTGTTTTTCAGATGCCCGCTCCAAGACCTCTCCATCACGGTTGACAACCCAACGGTGTCCCGCTCCCAGTGAAAAAAACCTTGGCATGACCCTGGACAACACCCTGTCGTTCTCTGCAAACAGTAAAGCAGTGACTCACTCCTGCAGGTTTGTGCTCTTCAAAAGGGGTCTACAACCTTTTTCTAGCATGAGAGCTACTTTTAAAAATGAAACATTTCGCCAGCTACAATTTTTTTGTTGTTGCTTCAGATAGGCACATTGTTCTCTTGTCCTCTACCCTGCAACTAGTCCCCGGGTCGGTCCAACTAGTCCCCGGGTCGGTCCAACTAGTCCCCGGGTCGGTCCTCTACCCTGCAACTAGTCCCCGGGTCGGTCCAACTAGTCCCCGGGTCGGTCCTCTACCCTGCAACTAGTCCCCGGGTCGGTCCAACTAGTCCCCGGGTCGGTCCTCTACCCTGCAACTAGTCCCCGGGTCGGTCCAACTAGTCCCCGGGTCGGTCCTCTACCCTGTAACTAGTCCCCAGGTCGGTCCAACTAGTCCCCGGGTCGGTCCTCTACCCTGCAACTAGTCCCCGGGGTCGGTCCAACTAGTCCCCGGGTCGGTCCCTCTACCCTGTAACTAGTCCCCGGGTCGGTCCTCTACCCTGCAACTAGTCCCCAGGTCGGTCCAACTAGTCCCCGGGTCGGTCCTCTACCCTGCAACTAGTCCCCGGGTCGGTCCAACTAGTCCCCGGGTCGGTCCTCTACCCTGTAACTAGTCCCCGGGTCGGTCCTCTACCCTGCAACTAGTCCCCAGGTCGGTCCAACTAGTCCCCGGGTCGGTCCTCTACCCTGCAACTAGTCCCCGGGTCGGTCCTCTACCCTGCAACTAGTCCCCAGGTCGGTCCAACTAGTCCCCAGGTCGGTCCAACTAGTCCCATACATTTACAAAAACATGTTTTCACTTTGTCATTATGGGGTATGGTGTGTAGATGGGTGAGGAAAAAATACATTGAATCCATTTTGAATTCAGGCTGAAACAACAAAATGTGGAATAAGTCAAGGGGTATAAATACTTTCTGAAGGCACTGTATAACCACACAAAGGATTCTTCACTATGTACTCTACATACAGCTGGGGAGAGAAGGAGAGAGAAGAGAGAAGAGAGGGGGAGAGAGAGAAGAGAGGGGGAGAGAGAGAGAAGAGAGGGGGAGAGAGAGAGAAGAGATGGGGGGGAGAGAGAGAAGAGAGGGGGAGAGAGAGAAGAGAGGGGGAGAGAGAGAAGAGAGGGGGAGAGAGAGAAGAGAGGGGGAGAGAGAGAGAGAAGAGAGGGGGAGAGAGAGAGAAGAGAGGGGGAGAGAGAGAAGAGAGGGGGAGAGAGAAGAGAGGGAGAGAGAGAGATACATGGTTACTTACACCCCCACTCCCATGCTTACCGTGCTGTATATCTGGTGCAGTATATCTTTAGCGTTGGGAACTCCCAGGTCTGTGTTCATTATAATCTTAATGCCAGTTGGTGTCTCATAATAGTGCAGTTTATACTTGCTGGTCTGGAAGGTCAAGAAACCATCCTTCCTGTGGAGGGGTTAAGGTAAACAACATAGCCTTAGTGTGAAAGGAAGCCGCATAGGCTACTAAAACTTTGTACGACTACTCAGAGCAAATCTTCAGACTTCCAATAGTCGAGTCTACGATACAAGATTTAGGAGGACGGCCACGCAAGACTAAGGTTAACACATACCATCCCACCCACCCACCCACACCCACCCACTGAAGGATACATATCCAGGGGAGACATCTTGCTGCAGAAGGATCTGATGGAGAACAGCATCCCATACATCAGCTTAAACTCCTGAGAGAGAGAGAAGGGAGAAAGAGGGAAAGAGAAACCAGAATCTAGACAATTGTATCACTTTTGTTATAATAAAGCCAGTATGAAACAAGCCTGTATGGATGATTATGAAGACTCTTTATAAACACTATGAAACACTATGTAGTCTATACGAAACACTATGACGCCTGTATGAAACTGAAAAACTATGAAGCATGAATGAAGCGTTATGCCTCCTGTCTCACCTCCTCCTTGGAGATGCCGGCCTGTTTCTTGCGGTTCCACTCCCCATAGTGCAGACAGCTTCCGTTACGATCAAAGATGTACAGGTTATGAACCGTCATCTACACAGGGGTCAGAGGTCAGGGTTAGGCTTCACTTCGACCACAACTTATTACATTTTGAATCCTTTATATTGCCTTTTGAAAACGCCTTGTCTTTTTAGTCATGTGATGGCTAGTTATGAAACTTCCCTTATTCAGTAGTGCTAGACAGAGAGAGGACTAACTACTTCAATCTTTCTCCATTATTTTTGGACTCTCCCTTACTAAATATTCGCCTTGCAGTTAAATATTCGCCTTGCAACTACTAGCTACAATAAAAAAAGGAGTGTGTGTGTACTGTGATGATGCCATTGAGCTACCGTTAGCTAACTAGACATTCAATAGATCTAGTTACACTGCGCTGTCTGTGTCGTTACTATTATTCTCTAACTAGTCGAAAATAGCTAACAAATAACCTATAATAAAGAGAATTTGTCGAGAATCAAAAACTGTTAACCTTTCTCTTCCTGTTTCTTACAGAAGGACCCCAAAACAGACGCCCCTTCTACTGCCTGACGGTAAAAAGTCTGCCAAAACTCTGTCGTTCCGGGCATGAAATCAATGATTGGAAGGAGAGCAAACTGTTATAAGAATATAATAGTATGTCTGTTTGTACTACTATTTTACACATCAAGACAGAATTTGTGCGATAATTTCAGAAAGGCACTCCATAAACTGCGTTGTTTTGTCAAGCTACGTGAGAAGATGCGCTACTTGCGTACAAGTGCTCCAACTCGACTATTTCCTCCGTATCTTTGATATCCACAGAGACGTACGCAGGGTTGCCATGTTCGCGATTTTCTAGCTTACTTTGATAACGATGTCGCGGGTGAAAATGTAGTGGTCGCGGGTTTGGGATTTTGGGCTACTTCCATGGCAATTTCTTAAAAATATATACTGAACAAAAATATAAACGCAACAATTTCAACGATTTTACTGAGTTACAGTTTGTATAAGGAAATCAGTCAATTAAAATAAATTCATTAGGCCCAAATTTATGGGATTTCACATGACTCGGGGGCAGACACAGGGGAGCCAGGCCCAGCCAATAAGAATTAGTTTTCCCCCACAAAAGGGCTTTATTACAGACAGAAATCCTCCTCCGTTTCATCAGCTGTCTGATGGCCTGATGTGGAGGTCCTGGGCTGCCATGGTTACACGTGGTCTGTGGTTGTGAGGCAGGTTGGATGTACTGCCAAATTCTCTAAAACAACGTTTGAGGTGGCTTATGGTAGAGAACTTAACATTAAATTATTTGCAAACAGCTATGGTGGACATTCCTCCATTGCACGTTCCCTCAAAACTTGAGATATCTGTGGCATTGTGTTGTGTGACAAAACTGCACAATTTAGTGGCCTTTTTTGTCCCCAGCACAAGGTGCACCTGTGTAATGATCATGCTATTTAATCAGCTTCTTGATATGCCCCGATTCCCATTGGGGGCCAGTATGAAATAATGTATGCACTCACTAACTGTAAGTCTCTCTGGATAAGAGTGTCTGCTAAATGACAAAAAAATTTAAAAAGGATTATCTTGGCAAAGGAGAAATGCTCACTAACAGGGATGTAAACACATTTGTGTACGAAATTTGAGAGAAATAAGCTTTTTGTGTGTATGGAACATTTCTGGGATCTTTAATTTCAGCTCATGAAACATGGGACCAACACTTTACATGTTGCGTTTATATTTTTGTTACAGTTTTTCTCAATTGCTAAAACACTAAACCCTATTGTCTGAACCAAATGCTCAGTTGCCTGAACCCACTGATTGAATCAATCACTCTTTTGGCAAAACCATAAGCACTTTTCACCTGTTTAGACATAACTTGCCAACACATTTTCATTGTGATGCACCCGTGCTGCATAATGGTGAGCACAGGTGACAAAAGTCAAACACAATTAGAGCACAGGTGTCACCACTTGAACACAACAACTCAAAATTGATCACACTTGTGGCTAATGATGTGAGGGAACATATACAGTAAGCCAGTTCAGAGAGCACTGGTTTGTGAGGCCCTACAATGGATAGAAATCTGAGAGGAAGAGTTCGTGTGAGAGGAGGTCAGCGAAGACAAAGAACAGTAATATCTAATGAAATCAGAGCTACTGTGATTGACCATGTTCTTGTCCATGGTATGAGCATGAGGGAGGCTGGACAAAGGGTACAACCAAACATCAGTAGATTCACTGTGTCCACCATAATCCGAAGATTTAGAGAAGAGAACAGGTAATTACCTTTTTTTGACATTATAGTACAGTATGTAAATGTTGACAGCAATTACTGTATGACATACTATATACTGTACCACAGTATACTGTAAGTAAATATATGTTTCAGTACATCACTGTACCAATGTACTGTAGTATTGTAATGGAGGGTTGGTCTAACTGTTTGTAGGCCTAGTATTCCATGTATATTTTTTGTAACTCCATGTTCTCTTTTTGTAGAATTGAAAGACTGCCACATGGGGGTGGGAGGACAGGTATGTTCTCCCCACACCAAGAGACCTTAATTGTTGATATGGTCCGTGAGAACAATGCCATTAAACTGAGCGAAATTCAGCAGAAGATCATTGAGGACCATTTAAATTTTGAGGGTATCAACAGTGTCAGCCTCTCTACTGTTGATCGTGTCCTCAAGCGCAACAGACTGCGCATGAAACAGCTATACAGAGTGCCCTTTGATCGCAACTCAGACAGAGTCAAAGAGCAAAGATTCCAGTATGTACAGGTTGGCATATATCCAGACACATTCAATGTTGATTACTCTAAGTAGTGATTTACTGTAGTGGCCTAAATCACTTTTTCCGTATCACTTACAAAACTATATATATTTCTACAGAGGGTTTTTCAACTGGATGCAATGGAAAGATACATCTACATGGATGAAGCTGGGTTTACAGTAATCTCACCAAAAGGAGAAGGAGAGGCCGTAATGTGATTGGCCATCGGGCCATTGTTGGTGTTCCTGGGCAGCGTGGTGGCAATGTCACATTATGTGCTGCCATCAGCAATGATGGGGTTGTCCACCATCATGCCAACCTGGGGCCCTACAACACTCACCAGCTCCTCATTTTCCTCAATCACATGCGAGATGCTTTGTTAGGGCAGCAGGATGAGCATCCCATCTATGTTGTTGTTTGGGACAATGTGAGTTTTCACAGAGCCCTCCAGGTTAGAGAGTGGTACAATATGAACCAAGGTTTTATCAATCTTTGCCTTCCACCGTACTCCCCTTTCCTAAACCCCATTGAGAAATTCTTCTCCTCATGGCGGTGGAAGGTATATGAACGCCAACCTTACACCAGGGTAAATCTCCTGCAAGCCATGGGACTTGCCTGTGGTGACATAGGTGTGGAGGCATGCCAAGCCTGGATACGGCATGCCAGGGGTTTTTTCCCCCGTTGCCTGGCCAGACAAAATGTGGCCTGTGACGTGGATGAAGTCCTGTGGCCTGACCCAGTACGGAGACATGATGCTGTGGCTGAGTAATGCACTTATTTGTATATTTTTGTACTTTATTTTTACATTTACATTACATTTACATTTTAGTCATTTAGCAGACGCTCTTATCCAGAGCGACTTACAGGAGCAATTAGGGTTAAGTGCCTTGCTCAAGGGCACATCGACAGATTTTTCACCTAGTCGGCTTGGGGATTAGAACCAGCGACCTTTCGGTTACTGGCACAAAGCTCTTACCCACTAAGCCACCTGCCACACAAGTGGCAAACGCATAAGATTTCTGTTTGTTTTTACAAGTGCTACATGTAAATGCACAAGATTTCTGTTTTGTCTTTTTGTACAAGTGCTAAATGCACAGTTTTTTTTTGTTTTGCAACATGCAGTTAGCCTACAGTGAACAATAAACATTTATTTCTCCAGCTTCATGTCCTGAGCATTGTGTTTTCTATTTTTCTACGTAGTGTTTAGTGACTGTTCAGTAGTGTTTTTAATTTTGATTGACTCGGGGCACGATTTGACAACATAGTTCAGTTTTGAGCACAGATTGAACTGTTTTGAGGTGAAAGTTTGGTTTTGCAAGAAGAGTCTGAGGTTTTGTGAATGTAGCTTGAAAATTGGGTTTTGTGTTCACAGTTAAGAGAAAAGGAGAGCAGCTTTCAAGAAATGTGTCTTAGCAATCGAGGAAAAACTGTAAATGTATATTTCACTGTGACCTGCTGCTGCTGACTATCAGGCAGTGAGAGAGAGAGAGAGAGAGAAATACAACCCATATTTATGTTTATTTATTTTACCTTTTGTACTTTAACTATTTGCACATTGTTACAACACTGTATATAAACATAATATGACATTTGAAATGTCTCTATTCTTTTGGAACTTTTGTGAGTGTAATGTTTAATGTTCATTTTTTATTTATTTCACTTTTGTTTATTATCTATTTCACTTGCTTTGGCAATGTAAACATGTGTTTCCCATGCCAATAAAGCCCATTGAATTGAGAGAGTGGTGGGGAGGGCCGGAGGGGGGTGTGTGTGTGTGTTGAGACCAGTATGTGAGAGGAGCGGAGCAAGGAGCGCAGCGTGCCCAATTTGACTGGAGGGTGGAGCGAGACTCCCAAAGGCTGTCTGCCCTGCAGCGTCGGCCTTCTCGCCCGCTCCAATTTCACTCCAGTAGCGTTTACTTCACCAGCTCAGGGCATGTCCGGCCCAGCATGCATTTCTAGTCTCCTGCTGTAGCCCCTCGCTTTAGCTACTGTCATGGAGTTCGCTAAATATTTTCATAAAGAAACTGATAAAACACACAGGTGCTAAATCAAGGTGACTTACAAAGATGAGGACCAAGAGCAAGAGAGGGAGTGTGGTGATGTAGCATCCACAACTAAATAATCATTGTAGAATCTGAAAAAGACACGAATCCTGAAAGCATGATGGTATCCTTACTATGTGCTAAATGAAAGGAATGAGGTGGGTAGATAACTAAATGTGTCATTGTAGCAAAGTATTTATAAACTAAAAATCTGATCTCTATACTAAAGGCCATCATTGATTTTGGCCCAATAGGCCTGGCATATTCCCACATACAAGGAGCTTTCCATTTTGATTGGGTTATTTTGCCTAAAAACCTTTAAGCCTACGTATAGAACATTTAAAAACAACTCTGCATCTCTGCCCAGCCTGGCAAGACTGGCCAAATGGGTGGTTAGCATCCCCAGTGGCTCAGCAGGGGTGGGGAGGATATTATCCACTGCTGGCCTGGTTAGCATCCCCAGGGGTGGGGAGGATATTATCCACTGCTGGCCTGGTTAGCATCCCCAGTGGCTGTGCAGGGGTGGGGAGGATATTATCCACTGCTGGCCTGGTTAGCATCCCCAGGGGTGGGGAGGATATTATCCACTGCTGGCCTGGTTAGCATCCCCAGGGGTGGGGAGGATATTATCCACCGCTGGCCTGGTTAGCATCCCCAGGGGTGGGGAGGATATTATCCACCGCTGGCCTGGTTAGCATCCCCAGGGGTGGGGAGGATATTATCCACCGCTGGCCTGGTTAGCATCCCCAGGGGTGGGGAGGATATTATCCACCGCTGGCCTGGTTAGCATCCCCAGGGGTGGGGAGGATATTATCCACCGCTGGCCTGGTTAGCATCCCCAGGGGTGGGGAGGATATTATCCACCGCTGGCCTGGTTAGCATCCCCAGGGGTGGGGAGGATATTATCCACCGCTGGCCTGGTTAGCATCCCCAGGGGTGGGGGAGGATATTATCCACCGCTGGCCTGGTTAGCATCCCCAGGGGTGGGGAGGATATTATCCACCGCTGGCCTGGTTAGCATCCCCAGGGGTGGGGAGGATATTATCCACCGCTGGCCTGGTTAGCATCCCCAGGGGTGGGGAGGATATTATCCACCGCTGGCCTGGTTAGCATCCCCAGGGGTGGGGGAGGATATTATCCACCGCTGGCCTGGTTAGCATCCCCAGGGGTGGGGAGGATATTATCCACCGCTGGCCTGGTTAGCATCCCCAGGGGTGGGGAGGATATTATCCACCGCTGGCCTGGTTAGCATCCCCAGGGGTGGGGGAGGATATTATCCACCGCTGGCCTGGTTAGCATCCCCAGGGGTGGGGAGGATATTATCCACCGCTGGCCTGGTTAGCATCCCCAGGGGTGGGGAGGATATTATCCACCGCTGGCCTGGTTAGCATCCCCAGGGGTGGGGGAGGATATTATCCACCGCTGGCCTGGTTAGCATCCCCAGGGGTGGGGAGGATATTATCCACCGCTGGCCTGGTTAGCATCCCCAGGGGTGGGGAGGATATTATCCACCGCTGGCCTGGTTAGCATCCCCAGGGGTGGGGAGGATATTATCCACCGCTGGCCTGGTTAGCATCCCCAGGGGTGGGGAGGATATTATCCACCGCTGGCCTGGTTAGCATCCCCAGGGGTGGGGAGGATATTATCCACCGCTGGCCTGGTTAGCATCCCCAGGGGTGGGGAGGATATTATCCACCGCTGGCCTGGTTAGCATCCCCAGGGGTGGGGAGGATATTATCCACCGCTGGCCTGGTTAGCATCCCCAGGGGTGGGGAGGATATTATCCACCGCTGGCCTGGTTAGCATCCCCAGGGGTGGGGAGGATATTATCCACCGCTGGCCTGGTTAGCATCCCCAGGGGTGGGGAGGATATTATCCACCGCTGGCCTGGTTAGCATCCCCAGGGGTGGGGAGGATATTATCCACCGCTGGCCTGGTTAGCATCCCCAGGGGTGGGGAGGATATTATCCACCGCTGGCCTGGTTAGCATCCCCAGTGGTGGGGAGGATATTATCCACTGCTGGCCTGGTTAGCATCCCCAGGGGTGGGGAGGATATTACCCACTGCTGGCCTGGTTAGCATCCCCAGTGGCTGTGCAGGGGTGGGGAGGATATTATCCACTGCTGGCCTGGTTAGCATCCCCAGGGGTGGGGAGGATATTATCCACTGCTGGCCTGGTTAGCATCCCCAGTGGCTGTGCAGGGGTGGGGAGGATATTATCCACTGCTGGCCTGGTTAGCATCCCCAGGGGTGGGGAGGATATTACCCACTGCTGGCCTGGTTAGCATCCCCAGTGGCTGTGCAGGGGTGGGGAGGATATTATCCACTGCTGGCCTGGTTAGCATCCCCAGGGGTGGGGAGGATATTATCCACTGCTGGCCTGGTTAGCATCCCCAGTGGCTGTGCAGGGGTGGGGAGGATATTATCCACTGCTGGCCTGGTTAGCATCCCCAGGGGTGGGGGAGGATATTATCCACTGCTGGCCTGGTTAGCATCCCCAGGGGTGGGGAGGATATTATCCACTGCTGGCCTGGTTAGCATCCCCAGGGGTGGGGGAGGATATTATCCACTGCTGGCCTGGTTAGCATCCCCAGGGGTGGGGAGGATATTATCCACTGCTGGCCTGGTTAGCATCCCCAGGGGTGGGGGAGGATATTATCCACTGCTGGCCTGGTTAGCATCCCCAGGGGTGGGGAGGATATTATCCACTGCTGGCCTGGTTAGCATCCCCAGGGGGTGGGGAGGATATTATCCACTGCTGGCCTGGTTAGCATCCCCAGGGGTGGGGAGGATATTATCCACTGCTGGCCTGGTTAGCATCCCCAGGGGTGGGGAGGATATTATCCACTGCTGGCCTGGTTAGCATCCCCAGGGGTGGGGAGGATATTATCCACTGCTGGCCTGGTTAGCATCCCCAGGGGTGGGGAGGATATTATCCACTGCTGGCCTGGTTAGCATCTGCAGGGGTGGGGAGGATATTATCCACTGCTGGCCTGGTTAGCATCCCCAGGGGTGGGGAGGATATTATCCACTGCTGGCCTGGTTAGCATCCCCAGTGGCTCAGCAGGGGTGGGGAGGATATTATCCACTGCTGGCCTGGTTAGCATCCCCAGGGGTGGGGAGGATATTATCCACTGCTGGCCTGGTTAGCATCCCCAGGGGTGGGGAGGATATTATCCACTGCTGGCCTGGTTAGCATCCCCAGGGGTGGGGAGGATATTATCCACTGCTGGCCTGGTTAGCATCCCCAGGGGTGGGGAGGATATTATCCACTGCTGGCCTGGTTAGCATCCCCAGGGGTGGGGAGGATATTATCCACTGCTGGCCTGGTTAGCATCCCCAGGGGTGGGGAGGATATTATCCACTGCTGGCCTGGTTAGCATCCCCAGGGGTGGGGAGGATATTATCCACTGCTGGCCTGGTTAGCATCCCCAGGGGTGGGGAGGATATTATCCACTGCTGGCCTGGTTAGCATCCCCAGGGGTGGAGAGGATATTATCCACTGCTGGCCTGGTTAGCATCCCCAGGGGTGGGGAGGATATTATCCACTGCTGGCCTGGTTAGCATCCCCAGGGGTGGGGGAGGATATTATCCACTGCTGGCCTGGTTAGCATCCCCAGGGGTGGAGAGGATATTATCCACTGCTGGCCTGGTTAGCATCCCCAGGGGTGGGGAGGATATTATCCACTGCTGGCCTGGTTAGCATCCCCAGTGGCTGTGCAGGGGTGGGGAGGATATTATCCACTGCTGGCCTGGTTAGCATCCCCAGTGGCTGTGCAGGGGTGGGGAGGATATTATCCACTGCTGGCCTGGTTAGCATCCCCAGTGGTGGGGAGGATATTATCCACTGCTGGCCTGGTTAGCATCCCCAGGGGTGGGGAGGATATTACCCACTGCTGGCCTGGTTAGCATCCCCAGTGGCTGTGCAGGGGTGGGGAGGATATTATCCACTGCTGGCCTGGTTAGCATCCCCAGGGGTGGGGAGGATATTATCCACTGCTGGCCTGGTTAGCATCCCCAGTGGCTGTGCAGGGGTGGGGAGGATATTATCCACTGCTGGCCTGGTTAGCATCCCCAGGGGTGGGGAGGATATTATCCACTGCTGGCCTGGTTAGCATCCCCAGGGGTGG
The DNA here is from genome assembly GCF_020615455.1 of Coregonus clupeaformis. NCBI lineage: Eukaryota > Metazoa > Chordata > Actinopteri > Salmoniformes > Salmonidae > Coregonus > Coregonus clupeaformis. Next base: position 10,900,083 of record NC_059230.1, read on the forward strand.
GGAGGATATTATCCACTGCTGGCCTGGTTAGCATCCCCAGGGGTGGGGAGGATATTATCCACTGCTGGCCTGGTTAGCATCCCCAGGGGTGGGGAGGATATTATCCACTGCTGGCCTGGTTAGCATCCCCAGGGGTGGGGAGGATATTATCCACTGCTGGCCTGGTTAGCATCCCCAGGGGTGGGGAGGATATTATCCACTGCTGGCCTGGTTAGCATCCCCAGGGGTGGGGAGGATATTATCCACTGCTGGCCTGGTTAGCATCCCCAGGGGTGGGGAGGATATTACCCACTGCTGGCCTGGTTAGCATCCCCAGGGGTGGGGAGGATATTACCCACTGCTGGCCTGGTTAGCATCCCCAGGGGTGGGGAGGATATTATCCACTGCTGGCCTGGTTAGCATCCCCAGGGGTGGGGAGGATATTATCCACTGCTGGCCTGGTTAGCATCCCCAGGGGTGGGGAGGATATTATCCACTGCTGGCCTGGTTAGCATCCCCAGGGGTGGGGAGGATATTATCCACTGCTGGCCTGGTTAGCATCCCCAGGGGTGGGGAGGATATTATCCACTGCTGGCCTGGTTAGCATCCCCAGGGGTGGGGAGGATATTATCCACTGCTGGCCTGGTTAGCATCCCCAGGGGTGGGGAGGATATTATCCACTGCTGGCCTGGTTAGCATCCCCAGGGGTGGGGAGGATATTACCCACTGCTGGCCTGGTTAGCATCCCCAGGGGTGGGGAGGATATTATCCACTGCTGGCCTGGTTAGCATCCCCAGGGGGTGGGGAGGATATTATCCACTGCTGGCCTGGTTAGCATCCCCAGGGGTGGGGAGGATATTATCCACTGCTGGCCTGGTTAGCATCCCCAGGGGTGGGGAGGATATTATCCACTGCTGGCCTGGTTAGCATCCCCAGGGGTGGGGAGGATATTATCCACTGCTGGCCTGGTTAGCATCCCCAGGGGTGGGGAGGATATTATCCACTGCTGGCCTGGTTAGCATCCCCAGTGGCTGTGCAGGGGTGGGGAGGATATTATCCACTGCTGGCCTGGTTAGCATCCCCAGGGGTGGGGAGGATATTATCCACTGCTGGCCTGGTTAGCATCCCCAGGGGTGGGGAGGATATTATCCACTGCTGGCCTGGTTAGCATCCCCAGGGGTGGGGAGGATATTATCCACTGCTGGCCTGCTATCCAGGCACCATCGTTTGAGCCTGAAGCCACAGACTGGCCAAAATTTGTATTTAATTCTAAGTAAATCACAGCCTGTATACTCACTTGATAGACTGTAATGATTTAATCCAACTAAATGTTGTTTAAATGCTGAGCCCTTTATGTCCCTACCAGTGTAGTGTGTTTCACTCTCAAATGATTCACAATGTATTTCTTTCTAGGCTATAGCCTTGAAATCATTGACATTATACAGACTAAATAATTCATTTTCGTTCATTCTTAGGCTCCTGACCTATTTAGAGTGTTTATATGCTGTTTAATATGACGCACAGTTAAATAGCCATCACTAGCACATTAGAGGCTGTACAGGTGCATCAAAGCTGGGACCGAGAGAATGAAAAACAGCTTCTATCTCAAGGCCATCAGACTGTTAAATAGCCATCACTAGCACATTAAAGGCTGCTGCTGCCTATTTGAAATCACTGGCCACTTTAAGAAATGGAACACTAGTCACTTTAATAATGTTTACATATCTTGCATTACTCATCTCATATGTATATACATTTACATTTTAGTCATTTAGCAGACGCTCTTATCCAGAGCGACTTACAGTTAGTGAGTGCATACATTTTTCATACTGGCCCCCCGTGGGAATCGAACCCACAACCCTGGCGTTGCAAACACCATGCTCTACCAACTGAGCTACATCCCTGCCGGCCGGGCCAATTGTGCGCCGCCCCACGGGTCTCCCGGTCACGGCCAGCTACGACAGAGCCTGGATACCGGGCGACTGTATTCTATAATATTCTACTGTATCTTAGTCCATGCCGCTCTGTCATTGCTCGTCCATATATATATATATATTCTTAAATTCCATTCCTTACTAGTTGTGTGTGTATTGGGTATGTTGGGAAATTGTTAGATATTACTTGTTAGATATTACTGCAACTCCCCTCTTTCTGCCCCCCAAAAAGTGGGCTTTTCAGGCCTTGTGGGAATATTTAGAGTTGTCATAGGGCTAGACATTACAGCTTGACCTGGCAACCCTGGACGTACGCTAAATAAGTTGTTTCAAAATGGCGGCAGCAACGGCGATGCGGTTCGGTCAGCTCTCCTCCGGGATCGACATGGCACCGGACTGGACCATGAAGGAAGTCAGCACCGGGGTGAGTGGTCTACATGGTGTGGCTGAAACCAGTCCCGATAGGATGTTCCAGAGCAAAGTTATCTATAACTTTGAGAACCTGTTGAATGAGACAGCACTTCTGGCGACAGTCAGAAGCCTCTCCATCAAACCAAGTTCATTCATTATGAATCCGATCTCCTCTGCATTATTGTAGCCATTTGCTACAGCCTGTCAACTATGCCTCTGCCTATCCCTGTTCTCTCCTCTCTGCACAGGCTACACAAACGCCTCACACCGCGTGGCTGCTGCCTCTCTAACCTGGTGGTCCCTGCACGCACCCCACACCTGGAGTTCCAGGTCTCAGGCAGCCTCTGGAACTGCCGTTCTGCTGCCAACAAAGCTGACTTCATCCCAGCCTATGCTAACCTCCAGTCCCTCGACTTCCTGGCGCTGACGGAAACATGGATTACCACTGAAAACACTGCTACTCCTACTGCTCTCTCCTCGTCTGACCATGTGTTCTCGCATACCCCGAGAGCATCTGGTCAGAGGGTGGTGGCACAGGAATCCTCATCTCTCCCAAGTGGACATTCTCAATTTTTCCCCTAACCCACCTGTCTATCTCCTCATTTGAATTCCATGCTGTCACAGTCACTAGCCCATTTAAGCTTAATATCCTTGTCATCTATCGCCCTCCAGGTTCCCTTGGAGAGTTCATCAATGAGCTTGACGCCTTGATAAGTTCCTTTCCTGAGGATGGCTCACCCCTCACAGTTTTGGGGGATTTCAACCTCCCTATGTCCACATTTGACTCATTTCTCTCTGCCTCCTTCTTTCCACTCCTCTCCTCTTTTGACCTCACCCTCTCACCGTCCCCCTACTCACAAGGCAGGCAATACGCTTGACCTCATCTTTACTAGATGCTGCTCTTCTACTAATCTCACTGCAACTCCCCTCCATGTCTCCGACCACTACTTTGTATCCTTTTCTCTCGCTCTCCTCCAACACTACTCACTCTGCCCCTACACAGATGGTAATGCGCCGCCGCAACCTTCGCTCTCTCTCTCCCACTACTCTCTCCTCTTCCATCCTATCATCTCTTCCCTCTGCTCAATCCTTCTCCCTCCAATCTCCTGATTCTGCCTCCTCAACCCTCCTCTCCTCCCTTTCTGCATCCTTTGACTCTCTGTGTCCCCTATCCTCCCGGCCGGCTCGGTCCTCCCCTCCAGCTCCGTGGCTTGATGACTCATTGCGAGCTCACAGAACAGAGCTCCGGGCAGCGGAGCGGAAATGGAAGAAAACTAAACTCCCTGCCGACCTGGCATCTTTTCACTCCCTCCTCTCTACATTTTCTTCATCTGTTTCTGCTGCTAAGGCCACTTTCTACCACTCTAAATTCCAAGCATCTGCCTCTAACCCTAGGAAGCTCTTTGCCACATTTTCCTCCCTCCTGAATCCTCCCCCCCTCCCTCCCCCCATCCTCTCTCTCTGTGGATGACTTCGTCAACCACTTTGAAAAGAAGGTTGACGACATCCGATCCTCGTTTGTTAAGTCTAATGACACTGCTGGTCCTACTCACACTGCCCTACCCTATGCTTTGACTTCTTTCTCCCCTCTCTCTCCAGATAAAATCCTGCGACTTGTGACTGCAGGCCGCCCAACAACCTGCCCGCTTGACCCCATCCCCTCCTCTCGTCTCCAGACCATCTCCGGTGACCTTCTCCCCTACCTCACCTCGCTGATCAACTCATCCTTGACCGCTGGCCATGTCCCTTCCGTCTTCAAGAGAGCGAGAGTTGCTCCCCTTCTCAAAAAACCAACACTCGATCCCACTGATGTCAACAACTACAGACCAGTATCCCTTCTTTCTTTTCTTTCCAAAACTATTGAGCGTGCCGTCTTTAGCCAACTCTCTTGCTATTTCTCTCAGAATGACCTTCTTGATCCAAACCAGTCAGGTTTCAGGACTGGTCATTCAACTGAGACTGCTCTTCTCTGTGTCACGGAGGCTCTCCGCACTGCTAAAGCTAACTCTCTCTCCTCTGCTCTTGTCCTTCTAGACCTGTCTGCTGCCTTTGATACTGTGAACCATCAGATCCTCCTCTCCACCCTCTCCGAGCTGGGCATCTCCGGCGCGGCTCACTCCTGGATTGCGCCTACCTGACCGGTCGCTCCTACCAAGTGGCGTGGCGAGAAGCTGTCTCCGCACCACGTGCTCTCACCACTGGTGTCCCCCAGGGCTCAGTTCTAGGCCCTCTCCTTTTCTCCCTATACACCAAGTCACTTGGCTCTGTCATATCCTCACATGGCCTCTCCTATCATTGCTACGCTGACGATACACAACTAATCTTCTCCTTTCCCCCTTCTGATAACCAGGTGGCGAATCGCATCTCTGCATGTCTGGCAGACATATCAGTATGGATGACGGATCACCACCTCAAGCTGAACCCTGGCAAGACGGAGCCGCTCTTCCTCCCGGGGAAGGACTGCCCGTTCCATGATCTCGCCATCACGGTTGACAACTCCGTTGTGTCCTCCTCCCAGAGTGCGAAGAGCCTTGGCGTGACCCTGGACAACACCCTGTCGTTCTCCGCTAACATCAAGGCGGTGACCCGCTCCTGCAGGTTCATGCTCTACAACATTCGGAGAGTACGACCCTGCCTTACACAGGAAGCGGCACAGGTCCTAATCCAGGCACTTGTCATCTCCCGTCTGGATTACTGCAACTCGCTGTTGGCTGGCCTCCCTGCCTGTGCCATTAAGCCCCTACAACTCATCCAGAACGCCGCAGCCCGTCTGGTGTTCAACCTTCCCAAGTTCTCTCCGTCACCCCCTCCTCCGCACACTCCACTGGCTTCCAGTTGAAGCTCGCATCCGTTACAAGACCATGGTGCTTGCCTATGGAGCAGTGAGGGGAACGGCACCTCTGTACCTTCGGGCTCTGATCAGTCCCTACACCCAAACGAGGGCATTGCGTTTCATCCACCTCTGGCCTGCTGGCTCCCCTTCCTCTGCGGAAGCATAGTTCCCGCTCAGCCCAGTCAAAACTGTTCGCTGCTCTGGCACCCCAATGGTGGAACAAGCTCCCTCACGACGCCAGGACAGCGGAGTCACTCACCACCTTCCGGAGACATTTGAAACCCCACCTCTTTAAGGAATACCTGGGATAGGATAAAGTAATCCTTCTACCCCCAAAATTGTAAAGTGGTTATCCCACTGGCTATAGGGTGAATGCACCAATTTGTGAGTCGCTAAATGACGTAAATGTGCCCTTGAGCAAGGCACTTAACCCTAATTGCTCCTGTAAGTCGCTCTGGATAAGAGCGTCTGCTAAATGACTAAAATGTAAATGTAAATGTAATTATCATCTCTAGCTAGCTCGCTATCTCATACAACTAGTTAAACTGAGCCAGTTGGCTAATGATTTTTGACTAGCTACGTTTAAACAAAACTAAACCAAAGATGTCAACCATGATAGACCACAGCAGATCACCGACCATTTCGAATCCCACCGTACCTTCTCCGCTATGCAATCCGGTTTCCGAGCTGGTCATGGGTGCACTTCAGCCACGCTCAAGGTCCTAAACGATATTATAACCGCGATCGATAATAGACAGTACTGTGCAGCCGTTTTCATTGACCTGGCCAAGGCTTTCGACTCTGTCAACCACCGCATTCTTATTGGCAGACTAAATAGCCTTGGTTTCTCAAATGACTGCCTCTCCTGGTTCACCAACTACTTCTTAGATAGAGTTCAATGTGTCAAATCGGAGGGCCTGTTGTCTGGACCTATGGCAGTCTCTATGGGGGTGCCACAGGGTTCAATTCTTGGGCCGACTCTTTTCTCTGTGTATATCAATGACGTCGCTCTTGCTGCTGGTGACTCTCAGATCCACCTCTACGCAGACGACACCATTTTGTATACATCTGGCCCTTCATTGGACACTGTGTTAACAAACCTCCAAACGAGCTTCAATTCCATACAACACTCCTTCAGTAGCCTCCAACTGCTCTTAAACACTAGCAAAACTAAATGCATGCTCTTCAACCGACGCTGCTTGCACCCGCCCACCCGACTAGAATCACTACACTCGACGGGTCTGACCTAGAGTATGTGGACAACTACAAATATCTAGGTGTCTGGTTAGACTGTAAACTCTCCTTCCAGACTCACATTAAGAATCTCCAATCCAAAGTTAAATCTAGAATCGGTTTCCTATTTCGCAACAAAGCCTCCTTCACTCATGCTGCCAAACATGCCCTCGTAAAACTGACTATCCTACCGATCCTTGACTTCGGCGATGTAATTTACAAAATAGCCTCCAACACTCTACTCAGCAAATTGGATGTAGTCTATCACAGTGCCATCCGTTTTGTCTCCAAAGCCCCATATAATACCCACCACTGTGACCTGTACGCTCTTGTTGGCTGGTCCTCACTACATGTTCGTCGTCAAACCCACTGGCTCCAGGTCATCTATAAATCACTGCTAGGCAAATCCCCGCCTTATCTTAGCTCATTGGTCACCATAGCAACACCCACCCGTAGTCTGCGCTCCAGCGGGTATATCTCACTGGTCATCCCCAAAGCCAACACCTCCTTTGGCCGCAATTCCTTCCAGTTCTCTGCTGCCAATGACTGGAACAAATTGCAAAAATCTCTGAAGCTGGAGACACTTATCTCCCTCACTAACTTTAAGCATCAGTTGTCAGAGCAGCTTACCGATCACTGCACCTGTACACAGCCCATCTGAAATTAGCCCGCCCAACTACCTCATCCCTATATTGTTATTTATTTTGCTCATTTGTACCCCAGTATCTCTATTTGCACATCATCTCTTGCACATCTATCATTCCAGTGTTAATTATTTTGCACTATAGCCTATTTTATTGCCTTACCTCCATAACTTGCTAAATTTGCACACACTGTATATATATGTATTTCTGTTGTATTTTTTTTTTGGCTTTGTTTTGTTTTACCCCATATGTAACTCTGTGTTGTTGTTTTTTATCGCACTGCTTTGCTTTATCTTGGCCAGGTCGCAGTTGTAAATGAGAACTTGTTCTCAACTGGTTTACCTGGTTAAATAAAGGTGAAATAAAAATAAAAATAAATAAACAGCCTGTCGTTTCCAATGGGAACAAACGAGTCATAGTGGGTAGAGCCTAGGACGAGCTAGCGAGATCCTATTGGCGTGTTGTATCATTCATCCGTCCGTTAGGGAACGCCTTCTTCTTCGATGAGTTTTAACGGCGGTTGGCATCCAATATGTTGCATTACCGCCACCTACTAGACTGGAGTAGAACTCCCTTAAACTTTGCTTTAAAAAATAAAATATACAACCAATACCCTACCATCTAACACTAGACTCACAAAAAATTTAATAATAATAATAACTACCATACTCCACTATTTAAATCTATTTATTCCTACTTCATGCCAACAGCCTGAAGGGATGGGACACCACCACTCAACACACCCTGCAACTCTTCTGATGTCAAGTCTCACACACCCAAATACCTCTCTGCAGCTGCCACCACAACCTCTATTTTCTGAGACTTATGTTCCATCCCTGCAGTACAGTTGATAACCATTGCTATAAATGGCTAAAATCCAATCTTACTGAAACATATATCACTTGTTGGTTTATCCCTCTGTACTGGTACAGATCTACTACTCACACCATTCCTCTCAGGATCCCTCCCCCTTGACTTCTGCACTACTCTAACCCTGGAAACCTCAACCTGCTTCTCTCGCACGGGACATTTCTGATCCCCAGCCCCCTGGGCACCCCTACAATTAACACATACCACTACTTTCCCCAATGCTACACATTCCTTTGTCTCATGCCCTTCTGGACACTTCTCACACCTAGGAATCTCCCTCCTACACACTGCTGCCACATGCCCATAAGCTTGACACCTGTAACAACGTAATGTATTCTGCACAAAAGCTCTTACAGGACAACTTATATATCCTTACATCACTTTGTCGGGCAAAGACTCAACATCAAACCTCAAAAGAACAGACAATGACTCTTCTGTTTCTCTACTGACCCCCCCCCCCCTGTCTGTTTCTCTACTGACCCCCCCACCTCCGTCTGTTTCTCTACTGACCCCCCCCCCCCTGTCTGTTTCTCTACTGACCCCCCTGTCTGTTTCTCTACTGACCCCCCACCTCCGTCTGTTTCTCTACTGACCCCCCTGTCTGTTTCTCTACTGACCCCCCTGTCTGTTTCTCTACTGACCCCCCCTGTCTGTTTCTCTACTGACCCCCCTGTCTGTTTCTCTACTGACCCCCCCACCCTAATCTGTTTCTCTACTGACCCCCCTGTCTGTTTCTCTACTGACCCCCCTGTCTCTACTGACCCCCTGTCTGTTTCTCTACTGACCCCCCTGTCTGTTTCTCTACTGACCCCCCCTGTCTGTTTCTCTACTGACCCCCCTGTCTGTTTCTCTACTGACCCCACCCTGTCTGTTTCTCTACTGACCCCCCTGTCTGTTTCTCTACTGACCCCCCACCCCCTGTCTGTTTCTCTACTGACCCCCCTGTCTGTTTCTCTACTGACCCCCTGTCTGTTTCTCTACTGACCCCCTGTCTGTTTCTCTACTGACCCCCCTGTCTGTTTCTCTACTGACCCCCCTGTCTGTTTCTCTACTGACCCCCCCTGTCTGTTTCTCTACTGACCCCACACTGTCTGTTTCTCTACTGACCCCCCTGTCTCTACTGACCCCCCTGTCTGTTTCTCTACTGACCCCCCTGTCTGTTTCTCTACTGACCCCCCCTGTCTGTTTCTCTACTGACCCCCCTGTCTGTTTCTCTACTGACCCCCTGTCTGTTTCTCTACTGACCCCCCTGTCTGTTTCTCTACTGACCCCCCTGTCTGTTTCTCTACTGACCCCCCGTCTGTTTCTCTACTGACCCCCCTGTCTGTTTCTCTACTGACCCCCTGTCTCTACTGACCCCCTGTCTGTTTCTCTACTGACCCCCCTGTCTGTTTCTCTACTGACCCCCCTGTCTCTACTGACCCCCCTGTCTGTTTCTCTACTGACCCCCCTGTCTGTTTCTCTACTGACCCCCCTGTCTGTTTCTCTACTGACCCCCCTGTCTGTTTCTCTACTGATTCCACCCTGTCTGTTTCTCTACTGACCCCCCTGTCTGTTTCTCTACTGACCCCACCCTGTCTGTTTCTCTACTGACCCCCCTGTCTCTACTGACCCCCCTGTCTGTTTCTCTACTGACCCCCTGTCTGTTTCTCTACTGACCCCCCTGTCTGTTTCTCTACTGACCCCACCCTGTCTGTTTCTCTACTGCCCCCACCCTGTCTGTTTCTCTACTGCCCCCACCCCCCTGTCTGTTTCTCTACTGACCCCACCCTGTCTGTTTCTCTACTGACCCCACCCTGTCTGTTTCTCTACTGACCCCCTGTCTGTTTCTCTACTGACCCCCTGTCTGTTTCTCTACTGACCCCCCTGTCTGTTTCTCTACTGACCCCCCTGTCTGTTTCTCTACTGACCCCCCTGTCTGTTTCTCTACTGCCCCCCCTGTCTGTTTCTCTACTGACCCCCCCTGTCTGTTTCTCTACTGACCCCCCCTGTCTGTTTCTCTACTGACCCCCCCCTGTCTGTTTCTCTACTGACCCCCCTGTCTGTTTCTCTACTGACCCCCCTGTCTGTTTCTCCACTGACCCCCCCCCTGTCTGTGTCGCACCAAACGACGAGCATCACAAACACCGGGAATCTTCCCCTTCAGTTGGTCAGCTTTCACATTTACCGCTACCGCAGTAATCACTCCTTTCAATGGCACCCTTTTCTTGAGAGCAAAACACTTCACATCTCTTGTCCCCATTGGTTTAACACGGAGCGCCTGGTCCCTCTGACCAACAGAAACACAAACAATTATCACTAGACCACTTCTGGTTACCCTCACCGATTCCACAATACCCAACTCTGTTTTCACCCACCCTGAAACCACAAATGGATCAGCCAAAAGGCAAGGGTCCACTTTTTCCACAAACTTCACTCCTCCTGTCACAGACTCATCTTTATCCTGACCCTCTGTGCAAGCCTCTGGCTCCGATACTTCACCACACCTACCACCTCCGATACTTCACCACACCTACCACCTCCGATACTTCACCACACCTACCACCTCCTATACTTCACCACACCTACCACCTCCGATACTTCACCACACCTACCACCTCCGATACTTCACCACACCTACCACCTCCGATACTTCACCACACCTACCACCTCCGATACTTCACCACACCTTCCACCTCCGATACTTCACCACACCTACCACCTCCGATACTTCACCACACCTTCCACCTCCGATACTTCACCACACCTACCACCTCTGATACTTCACCACACCTACCACCTCCGATACTTCACCACACCTACCACCTCCGATACTTCACCACACCTACCACCTCCGATACTTCACCACACCTACCACCTCCGATACTTCACCACACCTTCCACCTCCGATACTTCACCAAACCTACCACCTCCGATACTTCACCACACCTTCCACCTCCGATACTTCACCACACCTACCACCTCCGATACTTCACCACACCTACCACCTCCGATACTTCACCACACCTACCACCTCCGATACTTCACCACACCTACCACCTCCGATACTTCACCACACCTACCACCTCCGATACTTCACCACACCTATCACCTCCGATACTTCACCACACCTACCACCTCCGATACTTCACCACACCTACCACCTCCGATACTTCACCACACCTTCCACCTCCGATACTTCACCACACCTACCACCTCCGATACTTCACCACACCTACCACCTCCGATACTTTTATTTTTATTATTTTTTTGTAGTCATTTAGCAGACGCTCTTATCCAGAGCGACTTACAGGAGCAATTAGGGTTAAGTGCCTCACCACACCTACCACCTCCGAGCACTTCACCACACCTACCACCTCCGATACTTCACCACACCTACCACCTCCGATACTTCACCACACCTACCACCTCCGATACTTCACCACACCTACCACCTCCGATACTTCACCACACCTTCCACCTCCGATACTTCACCACACCTACCACCTCCGATACTTCACCACACCTACCACCTCCGATACTTCACCACACCTACCACCTCCGATACTCCACCACACCTACCACCTCCGATACTTCACCACACCTACCACCTCCGATACTTCACCACACCTACCACCTCCGATACTTCACCACACCTACCACCTCCGATACTTCACCACACCTACCACCTCCGATACTTCACCACACCTACCACCTCCGATACTTCACCACACCTTCCACCTCCGATACTTCACCACACCTTCCACCTCCGATACTTCACCACACCTACCACCTCCGATACTTCACCACACCTTCCACCTCCGATACTTCACCACACCTACCACCTCCGATACTTCACCACACCTACCACCTCCGATACTTCACCACACCTACCACCTCTGAGCACTTCACCACACCTACCACCTCCGATACTTCACCACACCTACCACCTCCGATACTTCACCACACCTACCACCTCCGATACTTCACCACACCTACCACCTCCGATACTTCACCACACCTACCACCTCCGATACTTCACCACACCTACCACCTCCGATACTTCACCACACCTTCCACCTCCGATACTTCACCACACCTACCACCTCTGATACTTCACCACACCTACCACCTCCGATACTTCACCACACCTACCACCTCCGATACTTCACCACACCTACCACCTCCGATACTTCACCACACCTACCACCTCCGATACTTCACCACACCTACCACCTCCGATACTTCACCACACCTACCACCTCCGATACTTCACCACACCTACCACCTCCGATACTTCACCACACCTACCACCTCCGATACTTCACCACACCTTCCACCTCCGATACTTCACCACACCTACCACCTCCGATACTTCACCACACCTACCACCTCCGATACTTCACCACACCTTCCACCTCCGATACTTCACCACACCTACCACCTCCGATACTTCACCACACCTTCCACCTCCGATACTTCACCACACCTACCACCTCCGATACTTCACCACACCTACCACCTCCGATACTTCACCACACCTACCACCTCCGATACTTCACCACACCTTCCACCTCCGATACTTCACCATACCTACCACCTCCGATACTTCACCACACCTACCACCTCCGATACTTCACCACACCTTCCACCTCCGATACTTCACCACACCTACCACCCCCGATACTTCACCACACCTACCACCTCCGATACTTCACCACACCTTCCACCTCCGATACTTCACCACACCTACCACCTCCGATACTTCACCATACCTACCACCTCCGATACTTCACCACACCTACCACTTCCGATACTTCACCCTCATTCTCTTCCGTTTCTCCTCCTGTCTTCAGCTCACTCTGTTTACACTTTCTACCGTTCTTCTTTAACAAACATCTCCCTTTTCCCCGCCATTTTTAACTGACTAATTCTCACCCTCTACATCCCTCTCTCTTAGACCTCCTCTGCCTCTCCTTTTTTTTCCCTCCATTCCTCCTCCGTATTCCAAGTATAACTCTCCTTATGATAGTACTGCACTTCTCCTGACATACATCTAGTTCTTGCCTTGTCAAGGGACGCCATTTAACCGGCTGTCATAATCTCCGTACATTCAGCACCAACCCCTCTGGATGTAGCGCTCAACAGTGCATCCCACTGGCCAAGGCCAGAGTCACCGTCTCTTCCCACTGGCCAAGGCCAGAGTCACCGTCTCTTCCCACTGGCCAAGGCCAGAGTCACCGTCTCTTCCCACTGGCCAAGGCCAGAGTCACCGTCTCTTCCCACTGGCCAAGGCCAGAGTCACCGTCTCTTCCCACTGGCCAAGGCCAGAGTCACCGTCTCTTCCCACTGGCCAAGGTCAGAGTCACCGTCTCTTCCCACTGGCCAAGGCCAGAGTCACCGTCTCCCAATGCAAGTCGCCTCATGAGACCCAATATTCATTCAACTCCAGACCGCTCTATTTATTTTGTGCGCACAATATGAAACTTGCCTTTGCGCAACTTTTGCAAAGGATAAAGTCTACAAATCTTAGTCCACTCTTTTCATGACATATTTTAGTTTTGGGAACAGAACTGTATTGAGATCAAATGTTTCATCGATTAGAAAATGTGCAGAATGTCGGCCAAAATCCATCTCGTTCCATCTCCAGTGAGTGGAAACGCCAAGCGGATGCTTCACATCCAGTGAAATATCTGGCCCATTGTTCTATCTGTGACTGAACTGCAAACTTCTTTACATTTGGATTGGCGGATCGCAACCAACTAAAAGGTGCAAACACCGCCATCTACTGTTCTGGAGTATGAGGCCGGTCACAGCCTCCCTATTCATCTATTTCCCTGTTCATCTATCTGTGTGTTTCTGCCTACTGTTCTGGAGTGTGAATTCATTACACTTTGTCACACAAATGGAAGGGAAAAGGAAATTGCCCTACACCTATTAAAACCTCCCTAGCAACTAACCCTACACCCATTAAAACCTCCCTAGCAACTAACCCTACACCCATTAAAACCTCCCTAGCAACTAACCCTACACCCATTAAAACCTCTATACCAACTAACCCTACACCCATTAAAACCTTTATACCAACTACCCTACACCCATTAAAACCTCTATACCAACTAACCCTACACCCATTAAAACCTCTCTACCAACTAACCTTACACCCATTAAAACCTCTCTACCAACTAACCCTACACCCATTAAAACCTCACCACTATACCAACTAACCCTACACCCATTAAAACCTCACCACTATACCAACTAACCTTACACCCATTAAAACCTCTCTACCAACTAACCTTACACCCATTAAAACCTCTCTACCAACTAACCTTACACCCATTAAAACCTCTCTACCAACTAACCTTACACCCATTAAAACCTCTCTACCAACTAACCCTACACCCATTAAAACCTCTATACCAACTAACCGTACACCCATTAAAACCTCTCTACCAACTAACCCTACACCCATTAAAACCTCCCTAGCAACTAACCTTACACCCATTAAAACCTCTCTACCAACTAACCCTACACCCATTAAAACCTCTCTACCAACTAACCTTACACCCATTAAAACCTCTCTACCAACTAACCTTACACCCATTAAAACCTCCCTAGCAACTAACCCTACACCCATTAAAACCTCTATACCAACTAACCTTACACCCATTAAAACCTCTCTACCAACTAACCCTACACCCATTAAAACCTCTATACCAGCTAACTAACTAACTTTCCACCAGTCTAATGTCCATTGCTCGTGTTTCATGGCCCAAGCAGGTCTCTTCTTCTTATTGGTGTCCTTTAGTAGTGGTTTCTTTGCAGCAATTCGACCATGAAGGCCTGATTCACACAGTCCCCTCTGAACAGTTGATGTTGAGATGTGTCTGTTACTTGAACTCTGTGAAGCATTTATTTGGGCTGCATTTTCTGAGGCTGGTAACTCTAATGAACTTATCCTCTGCAGCAGAGGTAACTCTGGGTCTTCCTTTCCTGTGGCGGTCCTCATGAGAGCCAGTTTCATCATAGCGCTTGATGGTTTTTGCGACTGCACATGAAGAAACTTTCAAAGTTCTTGAAATGTTCTGTATTGACTGACCTTCATGTCTTAAAGTAATGATGGACTGTCATTTCTCTTTGCTTATTTGAGCTGTTCTTGCCATAATATGGACTTGGTCTTTTACCAAATAGGGCTATCTTCTGTATACCCCCCTACCTTGTCACAACACAACTGATTTGTTCAAACACATTAAGAAGGAAATAAATTCCACAAATTAACTTTTAACAAGGCACACCTGTTAATTGAAGTGCATTCCAGGTGACTACCTCATGAAGCTGGTTGAGAGAATGCCAAGAGTGTGCAAAGATGTCATCAAGGCAAAGGGTGGCTATTTGAAGAATGTCAAATATAAAATATATTTTGATTTGTTTAACACTTTTTTGGTTACTACATGATTCCATATGGTGTTATTTCATAGTTTTGATGTCTTCACTATTATTCTACAATTCTAAAAACCCTTGAATGAGGAGGTGTGTCCAACCTTTTGACTGGTAGTGTACTTTACCAGTTGTCCATGTGGTTGGTCCTTTTGGCGTTAGTAATGTGAGACAAAATATCCACAGGAAAGTATAATTACATTAGGGCTGTCCCCAACTAAATAAAAAATTAGTCGATCAAGAGTCAGTCGTCTGTTCTTTCGACCAATCGATTGGTCAACATTTTTAAGCGTGTATTTTTCCATATATAGACACATCCTATGTGTTTTAATCAAATCAACTATATTCATTGAGCTTGTCTGATGCTTTAAGCACTCGGTTTGATTAAATAATTAAGACACACAAATGATTAGAGGGAGTCCGACCAGCAATTGATTTGATTGTGCCGGTCAGGGCTCAGACTTGGTCAAGGGGACTGAATACTTTCCGAATGCACTGTACACGAGATGCATGCACACTTTCCGAGCTCGTGCACGTGTTTACATGGTTCTGTGCATTCAGGTGAAAATCCAAATTAAAGCACCTTAGCTAACATTTCTGTCCTTCTCTCTCCCTCCTCTGTCCCTCCATCTCTCTCCCTCTCTCTCCCTCTCTCTCTCCTTCTCTCCCACTCCTCTCTCTCCCTCCTCTGTCCCTCCATCTCTCCCACTCCTCTCTCTCTCTCCCTTCTCCCTCCCTCCTCTTTCTCCCTCTTCTCTCTCTCTCCTCTTTCTCTCTCTCTCTCCCCCTCCGTTCTCTCTCTCTCCCTCCGTTCTCTCTCTTCTCCCTCCCTCCTCTCTCTCTCTCTTCTCTCTCCTTCTCTCTCTCTCTCTCTTCTCCCTCCCTCCTCTCTCTCCCTCTTCTCTCTCTTCTCCCTCCGCTCTCTCTCTCTCCCTCCGCTCTCTCTCTTCTCCCTCCCTCCTCTCTCTCCCTCTTCTCTCTCTTCTCCCTCCGCTCTCTCTCTCTCCCTCCGCTCTCTCTCTTCTCCCTCCGCTCTCTCTCTCTCCCTCCGCTCTCTCTCTTCTCCCTCCCTCCTCTCTCTCTCCTTCTCTCTCCTTCTCCCTCCCTCTTCTCTCTCCTTCTCTCTCTCTCTCCCTTCTCCCTCCCTCCTCTCTCTCTTCTCCCTCCCTCCTCTCTCTCTCTCTCAGACCACCATTATGGCCGTGGAGTATGATGGAGGTGTGGTGATCGGTGCTGACTCCCGTACAACTACTGGGTGAGATGTGGGTGTGTTAGGGATGTGACCAACTACTGGGTGAGATGTGGGCGTGTTAGGGATGTGACCAACTACTGGGTGAGATGTGGGTGTGTTAGGGATGTGACCAACTACTGGGTGTGATGTGGGTGTGTTAGGGATGTGACCAACTACTGGGTGAGATGTGGGTGTGTTAGGGATGTGACCAACTACTGGGTGAGATGTGGGCGTGTTAGGGATGTGACCATTATGGAATTTTGGGTAACGATTAATTTCCTGCAAATGGCTACAGTTATAGTGATAATTGTCATTTTATTAGATTATTTTTTTTGAGCTTGTAATGCATTCTTTAAAAATTACTATGTCATACCTAAGAATACAACACCGCTTTGATGAAACCCCTGTCTCGAAAACTAATGGTTTTAACAGCTGGGAAGTTTTGGAAATGAAGCTTCTCCACCCAACGATGCCGTTCTGATCGTAAAATGACTACCAACTTAGCCACTTTAGAAACTTCTATTGGTAAACTACATGAAAATAAAGTTAAATCCCCCCCACCTAAAGTAAATGTATTAAAACCATTATGATTATTATTTTTAGTTCACGGTTATTGCTCATAATTGTTGGTTACACGATTATACAATCATTTTGTCAGCCCTAGTGTGTGTGTTAACCAGTCTCTCTCTCTCTCTCTCTCTCTCTCTCTCTCTCTCTCTCTCTCTCTCTCTCTCTCTCTCTCTCTCTCTCTCTCTCTCTCTCTCTCTCTCTCTCTCTCTCTCTCTCTCTCTCTCTCTCTCTCTCTGTCTCTGTCTCTGTCTGTCTGTCTCTCTCTCTCTCTCCAGGGCCTACATAGCCAACCGAGTGACAGACAAGTTGACTCCTATTCATGACAGGATCTTCTGCTGCCGATACACAGGCTATAGCTGATGCTGTCGGTCTGGTTCTGCTGTCGGTCTGGTTCTGCTGTCGGTCTGGTTCAGGCTATAGCTGATGTTGTGACCTACCAGCTGGGGTTCCACAGGTAGACTATATAGTTGAGTCATTTAGCAGACGGTTACCCACGGTTACCCACAGCCGTATCACAGCCGTATCACAGCCGGATCACAGCCGTATCACAGCCGGATCACAGCCGTATCACAGCCATATCACAGCCGGATCACAGCCGGATCACAGCCATATCACAGCCATATCACAGCCGGATCACAGCCGGATCACAGCCATATCACAGCCGTATCACAGCCGGATCACAGCCGGATCAGAGCCGTATCACAGCCGGGTTTGGGTTAGGTATTGTTTCACCAGGTCAACGCTCCTCTCTCTCTCTTTCCTCTGTTCCAGTAGGAGGTATGGGTTAGGTATTGTTTCACCAGGTCAACGCTCCTCTCTCTCTCTTTCCTCTGTTCCAGTAGGAGGTATGGGTTAGGTATTGTTTCACCAGGTCAACGCTGCTCTCTCTCTCTTTCCTCTGTTCCAGTAGGAGGTATGGGTTAGGTATTGTTTCACCAGGTCAACGCTCTCTCTCTCTCTTTCCTCTGTTCCAGTAGGAGGTATGGGTTAGGTATTGTTTCACCAGGTCAACGCTCCTCTCTCTCTCTTTCCTCTGTTCCAGTAGGAGGTATGGGTTAGGTATTGTTTCACCAGGTCAACGCTCCTCTCTCTCTCTTTCCTCTGTTCCAGTAGGAGGTATGGGTTAGGTATTGTTTCACCAGGTCAACGCTCCTCTCTCTCTCTTTCCTCTGTTCCAGTAGGAGGTATGGGTTAGGTATTGTTTCACCAGGTCAACGCTGCTCTCTCTCTCTTTCCTCTGTTCCAGTAGGAGGTATGGGTTAGGTATTGTTTCACCAGGTCAACGCTCCTCTCTCTCTCTTTCCTCTGTTCCAGTAGGAGGTATGGGTTAGGGATTGTTTCACCAGGTCAACGCTGCTCTCTCTCTCTTTCCTCTCTTCCAGTAGGAGGTATGGGTTAGGTATTGTTTCACCAGGTCAACGCTGCTCTCTCTCTCTTTCCTCTCTTCCAGTAGGAGGTATGGGTTAGGTATTGTTTCACCAGGTCAACGCTCCTCTCTCTCTCTTTCCTCTGTTCCAGTAGGAGGTATGGGTTAGGTATTGTTTCACCAGGTCAACGCTCCTCTTTCTCTCTTTCCTCTGTTCCAGTAGGAGGTATGGGTTAGGTATTGTTTCACCAGGTCAACGCTCCTCTCTCTCTCTTTCCTCTGTTCCAGTAGGAGGTATGGGTTAGGGATTGTTTCACCAGGTCAACGCTGCTCTCTCTCTCTTTCCTCTCTTCCAGTAGGAGGTATGGGTTAGGTATTGTTTCACCAGGTCAACGCTGCTCTCTCTCTCTTTCCTCTCTTCCAGTAGGAGGTATGGGTTAGGTATTGTTTCACCAGGTCAACGCTCCTCTCTCTCTCTTTCCTCTGTTCCAGTAGGAGGTATGGGTTAGGTATTGTTTCACCAGGTCAACGCTCCTCTCCCCCAGGTGTACACTGTTCCACTAGGAGGCATGCTGGTCAGACAGCCTTTATCAGTAGGGGGGTCCGGATCCACCTATATCTATGGTTACATGGACTCCAACTACCAACCCAACATGACCAAGGACCAGGGTCTTCTCCTGGTATCTGGAGGTAGGCTCTCCTCGACAGAACGAATCTTGGTCGTCTGTTCTTAATTAAAAATGTGTATAGACACACCCTATGTGTTTGAATCAAATCAACTATGTGCCCTGAGCTTGTATGATGCTTTAAACTGTTTGATGAAATAGTTAAGACACACAATTGACTCGAGGGAGCCTGACGGCTGGGCTCAGATCCACTGTTAACAAAAACAAACGGCAGCAGTGAGACTGGCACACGTTGTCCCTCCTTCCTGCTGCAGTGAGCAGGCAGCAGAGCAACAGAGTTTACCACGCTGTCTCTCCTTCCTGCTGCAGTGAGCAGGCAGCAGAGCAACAGAGTTTACCACGCTGTCTCTCCTTCCTGCTGCAGTGAGCAGGCAGCAGAGCAACAGAGTTTACCACGCTGTCTCTCCTTCCTGCTGCAGTGAGCAGGCAGCAGAGCAACATAGTTTACCACGCTGTCTCTCCTTCCTGCTGCAGTGAGCAGGCAGCAGAGCAACAGAGTTTACCACGCTGTCTCTCCTTCCTGCTGCAGTGAGCAGGCAGCAGAGCAACAGAGTTTACCACGCTGTCTCTCCTTCCTGCAGCAGCGAGCAGGCAGCAGAGCAACAGAGTTTACCACGCTGTCCCTGGTGCTGAAGCTGCAACATAATTACAGCCATTTCTACTTTCTTAAGTCGGGTGGGCACTACATGGCTGAGCCTCTCACATTAAAGGGTAGTGGTGAGCACACTAAAAAGGATGTGACACAGACAGGGGGTCACACACTACACCACTAAACAGACAGGGGGTCACACACTACACCTCTAAGGAGACAGGGGGTCACACACTACACCACTAAACAGACAGGGGGTCACACACTACACCTCTAAACAGACAGGGGGTCACACACTACACCACTAAACAGACAGGGGGTCACACACTACACCTCTAAGGAGACAGGGGGTCACACACTACACCTCTAAGGAGACAGGGAGTCACACACTACACCTCTAAGGAGACAGGGGGTCACACACTACACGTCTAAGGAGACAGGGGGTCACACACTACACCTCTAAGGAGACAGGGGGTCACACACTACACGTCTAAGGAGACAGGGGGTCACACACTACACCTCTAAGGAGACAGGGGGTCACACACTACACCACTAAACAGACAGGGGGTCACACACTACACCTCTAAACAGACAGGGGGTCACACACTACACCTCTAAGGAGACAGGGGGTCACACACTACACCTCTAAGGAGACAGGGGGTCACACACTACACCTCTAAACAGACAGGGGGTCACACACTACACCTCTAAACAGACAGGGGGTCACACACTACACCTCTAAGGGAGACAGGGGGTCACACACTACACCACTAAACAGACAGGGGGTCACACACTACACCTCTAAACAGACAGGGGGTCACACACTACACCTCTAAGGAGACAGGGGGTCACACACTACACCACTAAACAGACAGGGGGTCACACACTACACCTCTAAACAGACAGGGGGTCACACACTACACCTCTAAGGAGACAGGGGTCACACACTACACCTCTAAGGAGACAGGGGGTCACACACTACACCTCTAAGGAGACAGGGGGTCACACACTACACCTCTAAGGAGACAGGGGGTCACACACTACACCTCTAAACAGACAGGGGGTCACACACTACACCTCTAAACAGACAGGGGGTCACACACTACACCTCTAAACAGACAGGGGGTCACACACTACACCTCTAAACAGACAGGGGGTCACACACTACACCTCTAAACAGACAGGGGGTCACACACTACACCTCTAAACAGACAGGGGGTCACACACTACACCTCTAAACAGACAGGGGGTCACACACTACACCTCTAAACAGACAGGGGGTCACACACTACACCTCTAAACAGACAGGGGGTCACACACTACACCTCTAAACAGACAGGGGGTCACACACTACACCTCTAAGGAGACAGGGGGTCACACACTACACCTCTAAGGAGACAGGGGTCACACACTACACCACTAAACAGACAGGGGGTCACACACTACACCTCTAAGGAGACAGGGGGTCACACACTACACCTCTAAGGAGACAGGGGGTCACACACTACACCTCTAAGGAGTCAGGGGGTCACACACTACACCACTAAACAGACAGGGGGTCACACACTACACCTCTAAACAGACAGGGGGTCACACACTACACCTCTAAGGAGACAGGGGGTCACACACTACACCTCTAAGGAGACAGGGGGTCACACACTACACCACTAAACAGACAGGGGGTCACACACTACACCTCTAAGGAGACAGGGGGTCACACACTACACCTCTAAGGAGACAGGGGGTCACACACTACACCTCTAAACAGACAGGGGGTCACACACTACACCTCTAAACAGACAGGGGGTCACACACTACACCTCTAAGGAGACAGGGGGTCACACACTACACCTCTAAGGAGACAGGGGGTCACACACTACACCTCTAAGGAGACAGGGGTCACACACTACACCTCTAAGGAGACAGGGGTCACACACTACACCACTAAACAGACAGGGGGTCACACACTACACCTCTAAACAGACAGGGGGTCACACACTACACCTCTAAGGAGACAGGGGGTCACACACTACACCACTAAACAGACAGGGGGTCACACACTACACCTCTAAACAGACAGGGGGTCACACACTACACCTCTAAGGAGACAGGGGGTCACACACTACACCTCTAAGGAGACAGGGGGTCACACACTACACCTCTAAGGAGACAGGGGGTCACACACTACACCTCTAAACAGACAGGGGGTCACACACTACACCTCTAAACAGGACAGGGGGTCACACACTACACCTCTAAACAGACAGGGGGTCACACACTACACCACTAAACAGACAGGGGGTCACACACTACACCTCTAAGGAGACAGGGGGTCACACACTACACCTCTAAGGAGACAAGGGGTCACACACTACACCTCTAAGGAGACAGGGGGTCACACACTACACCTCTAAGGAGACAGGGGGTCACACACTACACCTCTAAGGAGACAGGGGGTCACACACTACACCTCTAAGGAGACAGGGGGTCACACACTACACCTCTAAGGAGACAGGGTGTCACACACTACACCTCTAAGGAGGCAGGGGGTCACACACTACACCACTAAACAGACAGGGGGTCACACACTACACCTCTAAGGAGACAGGGGGTCACACACTACACCTCTAAGGAGACAGGGGGTCACACACTACACCTCTAAACAGACAGGGGGTCACACACTACACCTCTAAACAGACAGGGGGTCACACACTACACCTCTAAACAGACAGGGGGTCACACACTACACCTCTAAACAGACAGGGGGTCACACACTACACCTCTAAACAGACAGGGGGTCACACACTACACCTCTAAACAGACAGGGGGTCACACACTACACCTCTAAACAGACAGGGGGTCACACACTACACCTCTAAGGAGACAGGGGGTCACACACTACACCTCTAAGGAGTCAGGGGGTCACACACTACACCACTAAACAGACAGGGGGTCACACACTACACCTCTAAACAGACAGGGGGTCACACACTACACCTCTAAGGAGGCAGGGGGTCACACACTACACCTCTAAGGAGACAGGGGGTCACACACTACACCTCTAAGGAGACAGGGGTCACACACTACACCTCTAAGGAGACAGGGGGTCACACACTACACCACTAAACAGACAGGGGGTCACACACTACACCTCTAAACAGACAGGGGGTCACACACTACACCTCTAAGGAGACAGGGGGTCACACACTACACCACTAAACAGACAGGGGGTCACACACTACACCTCTAAACAGACAGGGGGTCACACACTACACCTCTAAGGAGACAGGGGGTCACACACTACACCTCTAAGGAGACAGGGGGTCACACACTACACCTCTAAGGAGACAGGGGGTCACACTACACCTCTAAGGAGACAGGGGGTCACACACTACACCTCTAAGGAGACAGGGGGTCACACACTACACCTCTAAGGAGACAGGGGGTCACACACTACACCTCTAAGGAGACAGGGGGTCACACACTACACCTCTAAGGAGACAGGGGGTCACACACTACACCTCTAAGGAGACAGGGGGTCACACACTACACCTCTAAGGAGACAGGGGGTCACACACTACACCTCTAAGGAGACAGGGGTCACACACTACACCACTAAACAGACAGGGGGTCACACACTACACCTCTAAACAGACAGGGGGTCACACACTACACCTCTAAGGAGACAGGGGGTCACACACTACACCTCTAAGGAGACAGGGGGTCACACACTACACCTCTAAGGAGACAGGGGGTCACACACTACACCTCTAAGGAGACAGGGGGTCACACACTACACCTCTAAGGAGACAGGGGGTCACACACTACACCACTAAACAGACAGGGGGTCACACACTACACCTCTAAACAGACAGGGGGTCACACACTACACCTCTAAGGAGACAGGGGGTCACACACTACACCACTAAATAGACAGGGGGTCACACACTACACCACTAAACAGACAGGGGGTCACACACTACACCACTAAACAGACAGGGGGTCACACACTACACCTCTAAACAGACAGGGGGTCACACACTACACCTCTAAGGAGACAGGGAGTCACACACTACACCTCTAAGGAGACAGGGGGTCACACACTACACCTCTAAGGAGACAGGGGGTCACACACTACACCACTAAACAGACAGGGGGTCACACACTACACCTCTAAGGAGACAGGGGGTCACACACTACACCTCTAAGGAGACAGGGGGTCACACACTACACCTCTAAACAGACAGGGGGTCACACACTACACCTCTAAGGAGACAGGGGGTCACACACTACACCTCTAAGGAGACAGGGGGTCACACTACACCTCTAAGGAGACAGGGGGTCACACACTACACCTCTAAGGAGACAGGGGGTCACACACTACACCTCTAAGGAGACAGGGGGTCACACACTACACCTCTAAACAGACAGGGGGTCACACACTACACCTCTAAGGAGACAGGGGGTCACACACTACACCTCTAAACAGACAGGGGGTCACACACTACACCTCTAAGGAGACAGGGGGTCACACACTACACCACTAAACAGACAGGGGGTCACACACTACACCTCTAAGGAGACAGGGGGTCACACTACACCTCTAAGGAGACAGGGGGTCACACTACACCTCTAAGGAGACAGGGGGTCACACACTACACCTCTAAGGAGACAGGGGGTCACACACTACACCACTAAGGAGACAGGGGGTCACACACTACACCTCTAAGGAGACAGGGGGTCACACACTACACCTCTAAGGAGACAGGGGGTCACACACTACACCTCTAAACAGGACAGGGGGTCACACACTACACCACTAAACAGACAGGGGGTCACACACTACACCTCTAAGGAGACAGGGGTCACACACTACACCACTAAACAGACAGGGGGTCACACACTACACCACTAAACAGACAGGGGGTCACACACTACACCACTAAACAGACAGGGGGTCACACACTACACCTCTAAACAGGACAGGGGGTCACACACTACACCACTAAACAGACAGGGGGTCACACACTACACCTCTAAGGAGACAGGGGGTCACACTACACCTCTAAGGAGACAGGGGGTCACACTACACCTCTAAGGAGACAGGGGGTCACACTACACCTCTAAACAGACAGGGGGTCACACACTACACCTCTAAACAGACAGGGGGTCACACACTACACCTCTAAGGAGACAGGGAGTCACACACTACACCTCTAAACAGACAGGGGGTCACACACTACAACTCTAAACAGACAGGGGGTCACACACTACACCTCTAAACAGACAGGGGGTCACACACTACACCTCTAAACAGACAGGGGGTCACACACTACACCTCTAAGGAGACAGGGGGTCACACACTACACCTCTAAACAGACAGGGGGTCACACACTACACCTCTAAGGAGACAGGGGGTCACACACTACACCTCTAAGGAGACAGGGGGTCACACACTACACCTCTAAGGAGACAGGGGGTCACACACTACACCTCTAAGGAGACAGGGGGTCACACACTACACCTCTAAGGAGACAGGGGGTCACACACTACACCTCTAAACAGACAGGGGGTCACACACTACACCTCTAAACAGACAGGGGGTCACACACTACACCTCTAAGGAGACAGGGGGTCACACACTACACCACTAAGGAGACAGGGGGTCACACACTACACCTCTAAGGAGACAGGGGGTCACACACTACACCTCTAAGGAGACAGGGGGTCACACACTACACCTCTAAACAGACAGGGGGTCACACACTACACCACTAAACAGACAGGGGGTCACACACTACACCTCTAAGGAGACAGGGGGTCACACACTAAACCACTAAACAGGCAGGGGGTCACACACTACACCTCTAAGGAGACAGGGGGTCACACACTACACCTCTAAGGAGACAGGGGGTCACACACTACACCACTAAACAGACAGGGGGTCACACACTACACCACTAAACAGACAGGGGGTCACACACTACACCTCTAAGGAGACAGGGGGTCACACACTACACCTCTAAGGTTCTTGACTTGGTCGTGAGAATTGTCCATACCATGCTGTCTCGCCAAAACAATGATGGGATTCCATTTAAACGTAGCTACGAGCTGTGGCTTAAAGCAGCCTCATAAACGGACATTCACGCTTGACATACAGAGCTGGAATATCTAGCCAACATTTTGAATTGAATAACATTGCTTGTGAACTTCAGAGCTGTAACGATTTGACTTTTTGGCGTTGGTTAAAGGCAAGCACAAACGCATACGCTTTGGTTAAAGGCAAGCACAAACGCATGCTAGTAGTCATGGCTCCTGCTGGAGAGTCTACACATTCTGTATGAAACAACGTCATCATCTCACTGGCTTCATCTCTGGCGAGCTCTCATTGGCTATTGCTGATCACCGTTCTCAAAACTTGTGGTTGCACATCTCACCCTACAAGAGCACTGCAGATTTTGTGCCCATAAAATCAAACCTGTTAAATATCGGGACGTCTGGGACTGCTCAAAGACGAGATTGGTAGCCCTCAGATTGCGTCTTTGACCCGCTCACATTACGGCCGCGCGCCCCGAGAAGGAAACGACATGGGGATTTTGTCTCCGATCTCAAAATTGTCTGGGATCAATCATGTCGTGTACACACGGCTTTACTTGTTTCTCTGACTGAAAAGTTATGTTACTGAAATCCTTCATTTGTTTAGGAAAAACATTCCCTATTCCCTCAACCCTTGCTCTCTTTCCGCATCACATGCATGTGACCAATAGGGCCTGACCTACAGCCTATCATAATCACATCAATAAATTGGTTATAACAAACTCAGAACACTGTAACACACGTGACAGCAAAATGGATGCGGAGGATTTGAAAAATAAACTTGAAACGGGCGAATGTTTCCTGGTTGCTCAGGAGGGAAATGGGAAGTCAGATCTGTGGAACTCATTTTTCAACCACTCCACAAATGTCTTGTTAACAAACTATAGTTTTGGCAAGTCGGTTAGGACATCTACTTTGTGCATGACAAGTAATTTTTCCAACAATTGTTTACAGACAGATTATTTCACTTATAATTCACTGTATCACAAATCCAGTGGGTCAGAAGTTTACATACACTAAGTTGACTGTGCCTTTAAATAGCTTGGAAAATTCCAGAAAATGATGTCATGGCTTTAGAAGCTTCTGATAGGCTAATTGACATCATTTGAGTCAATTGGAGGTGTACCTGTGGATGTATTTCAAGGCCTACCTTCAAACTCAGTGCCTCTTTGCTTGACATCATGGGAAAATCAAAAGAAATCAGCCAAGACCTCAGAAGAGAAATTGTAGACCTCCACAAGTCTGGTTCATCCTTGGGAACAATATCCAAACGCCTGAAGGTACCACGTTCATCTGTACAAACAATAGTATGCAAGTATAAACACCATGGGACCACGCAGCCGTCATACCGCTTAGGAAGGAGACGCGTTCTGTCTCCTAGAGATGAACGTCCTTTGGTGCAAATCAATCCCAGAACAACAGCAAAGGACCTTGTGAAGATGCTGGAGGAAACAGGTACAAAAGTATCTATATCCACAGTAAAACGTGTCCTATATCGACATAACCTTAAAGGCCGCTCAGCAAGGAAGAAGCCACTGCTCCAAAACCGCCATAAAAAAAGCCAGACTACGGTTTGCAACTGCACATGGGGACAAAGATCGTACTTTTTGGAGAAATGTCCTCTGGTCTGATTAAACAAAAATAGAACTGTTTGGCCATAATGACCATCGTTATGTTTGGAAGAAAAAGGGGGGAGCTTGCAAGGCGACGAACACCATCCCAACCGTGAAGCCCGGGGGTGGCAGCATCATGCTGTGGGGGTGCTTTGCTGCAGGAGGGACTGGTGCACTTCACAAAATAGATGGCATCATGAGGAAGGAAAAGTATGTGTATATATTGAAGCAACATCTCAAGACATCAGTCAGGAGGTTAAAGCTTGGTCGAAAATGGGTTTTCCAATTGGACAATGACCCCAAGCATACTTCCAAAGTTGTGGCAAAATGGCTTAAGGACAACAAAGTCAAGGTATTGGAGTGGCCATCACAAAGCCCTGACCTCAATCCTATAGAAAATGAAAAGGCGTGTGCGAGCAAGGAGGCCTACAAACCTGACTCAGTTACACCAGCTCTGTCAGGAGGAATGGGCCAAAATTCACCCAACTTATTGTGGAAAGCTTGTGGAAGGCTACCCGAAACGTTTGACCCAAGTTAAACAATTTAAAGGCAATGCTACTAAATACTAATCGAGTGTATGTAAACTTCTGACCCACTTGGAATGAGGTGAAATAAATAAAAGCTGAAATAAATCATTCTCTCTAGTATTATTCTGACATTTCACATTCTTAAAATAAAGTGGTGATCCTAACTGACCTAAGACAGGGAATTTTTATTAGGATTAAATGTCAGGAATTGTGAAAAACTGAGTTTAAATGTATTTGGCTAAGGTGTATGTAAACTTCCGACTTCAACTGTATGAGATGAGTAAAGCGGTATTAAAGTGGCCAGTGATTCCATGTCTATGTACAGTGGCTTGCGAAAGTATTCACCCCCCTTGGCATTTTTCCAATTTAGTTGCCTTGCAACCTGGAATTAAAATGGATTTTTTTGGGTTTGTATAATTTGATTTACACAACATGCCTACCACTTTGAAGATGCAAAATATTTTTTGTTGTGAAACAAACAAGAAATAAGACAAAAAAATTGAAACCTTGAGCGTACATAACTATTCACCCCCCCAAAGTCAATACTTTGTAGAGCCACCTTTTGCAGCAATTACAGCTGCAAGTCTCTTGGGGTATGTCTCTATAAGCTTGGTACACATAGCCACTGGGATTTTTGCCCATTCTTCAAGGCAAAACTGCTCCAGCTCCTTCAAGCTGGATGGGTTCCACTGGTGTACAGCAATCTTTAAGTCATACCACAGATTCTCAATTGGATTGAGGTCTGGGCTTTGACTAGGCCATTCCAAGACATTTAAATGTTTCCCCTTAAACCACTCGAGTGTTGCTTTAGCAGTATGCTTAGGGTCATTGTCCTGCTGGAAGGTGAACCTCCGTCCCAGTCTCAAATCTCTGGAAGACTGAAACAGGTTCCCCTCTCATCTGACCAGAGTACCTTCTTCCATATGTTTGGGGAGTCTCCCACATGCCTTTTGGCGAACACCAAAGGTGTTTGCTTATTTCTTTCTTTAAGCAATGGCTTTTTTTCTGGCCACTCTTCTGTAAAGCCCAGCTCTGTAGAGTGTACGGCTTAAAGTGGTCCTATGGACAGATACTCCAATCTCCGCTGTGGAGCTTTGCAGCTCCTTCAGGGTTATCTTTGGTCTCTTTGTTGCCTCTGATTAATGCCCTCCTTGCCTGGTCCGTGAGCTTTGGTGGGCGGCCCTCTCTTGGCAGGTTTGTTATGGTGCCATATTCTTTTCATTTTTTAATAATGGTTTTAATGGTGCTCCGTGGGATGTTCAAAGTTTGGGATATTTTTTTGTAACCCAACCCTGATCTGTACTTCTCCACAACTTTGTCCCTGACCTGTTTGGAGAGCTCCTTGGTCTTCATGGTGCCGCTTGCTTGGTGGTGCCCCTTGCTTAGTGGTGTTGCAGACTCTGGGGGCCTTTCAGAACAGGTGTATATATACTGAGATCATGTGACACTTAGATTGCACACAGGTGGACTTTATTTAACTAATTATGTGACTTCTGAAGGTAATTGGTTGCACCAGATCTTATTTAGGGGCTTCATAGCAAAGGGGGTGAATACATATGCACGCACCACTTTTCCGTTATTACTTTTTTTGAATTTTTTGAAACAAGTTATTTTTTGAATTTCACTTCACCAATTTGGACTATTTTGTGTATGTCAATTACATGAAATCCAAATAAAAATCCATTTAAATTACAGGTTGTAATGCAACAAAATAGGAAAAACTCCAAGGGGGATGAATACTTTTGCAAGGCACTGTATATAGGGCAGCAGCCTCTAAGGTGCAGGGTTAAGTATCTGGGTGTTAGCCTGCTAGTGATGGCTATTTAACAGTCTGATGGCCTTGAGATAGGAGATGTTTTTCAGTCTCTCTGTCCCAGCTTTGATGCACCTGTACTGACCTCGCCTTCTGGATGATAGCGGGGTGAACAGGCCATGGCTCGGGTGGTTGATGTCCTTGATGATCTTTTTGGCCTTCCTGTGACATCGGGTGCTGTAGGTGTCCTGGAGGGCAGGTAGTTTGCCCCCGGTGATGTTTTGGGCTGACCGCACCACCCTCTGGAGAGCCCTTTGATTGCTGGCGGTGCAGTTGCCGTACCAGGCGGTGATACAGCCCGACAGGATGTTCTCAATTGTGCATCTGTAAAAGTTTCTGAAGGTCTTAGGTGCCAAGCCGAATTTCTTCAGCTTCCTGAGTTTGAAGAGGCGCTGTTGCGCCTTCTTCACCACACTGTCTGCGTGGGTGGACCATTTCAGATTGTCAGTGATGTGTATGCCGAGGAACTTGAAGCTTTCTACCTTCTCCACTGCGGTCCCGTCGATGTGGATAGGGGCGTGCTCCCTCTGCTGTTTCCTGAAGTCCACGATCAGCTCCTTTGTTTTGTTGACGTTTAGGGAGAGGTTATTTTCCTGGCACCACACTCCCAGAGCCCTCACCTCCTCCCTGTAGGCGGTCTCGTCATTGTTGGTAATCAGGCCTACTACTGTTGTGTCGTCTGCCAACTTGATGATGCGTGGCCACGCAGTCATGGGTGAACAGGGAGTACAGGAGGGGGCTGAGCACACACCCTTGTGGGGCCCCTGTGTTGAGGATCAGCGAAGTGGAGGTGTTGTTTCCTACCTTCACCACCTGGGGGCGGCCCGTCAGGAAGTCCAGGACCCAGTTGCACAGGGCGGGGTTCAGACCCAGGGCCCCAAGCTTAATGATGAGCTTGGAGGGTACTATGGTGTTGAAGGCTGAGCTATAGTCAATGAACAGCATTCTTACATAGGTATTCCTCTTGTCCAGATGGGATAGGGCAGTGTGCAGTGCGATGGCGATTGCATCGTCTGTGGATCTATTGGGGTGGTAAGCAAATTGAAGTGGGTTTAGTGTGTCAGGTAAGGTAGAGGTGATATGATCCTTAACTAGCCTCTCAAAGCACTTCATGATTACAGAAGTGAGTGATACGCTGCGATAGTCATTTAGTTCAGTTACCTTTGCTTTCTTGGGTACAGGAACAATGGTGGACATCTTGAAGCAAGTGGGGACAGCAGACTGGGAAAGGGAGAGATTGAATATGTCCGTAAACACTCCAGCCAGCTGGTCTGCGTGTGCTCTGAGGACGCGGCTAGGGATGCCGTCTGGGCCAACAGCCTTGCGAGGGTTAACATGCTTAAATGTCTTACTCAAGTCGGCCACGGAGAACGAGAGCCCACAGTCCTTGGGAGCGGGCCGCGTCTGTGGCATTGTGTTATCGTCAAAGCGGGTGAACAAAGTGTTTAGCTTGTCTGGAAGCAAGACGTTGGTGTCCGCGACATGGCTGGTTTTCCCTTTGTAATCCGTGATTGTCTGTAGACCCTGCCACATACAACTTGTGTCTGAGCCGATGAATTGCGACTCTACTTTGTCTCTGTACTGATGTTTTGCCTGTTTGATTGCCTTACGGAGGGAATAACTACACTGTTTGTATTCTGCCATATTCCCAGTCACCTTGCCATGGTTAAATGCGGTGGTTCGCGCTTTCAGTTTTGCGCGAATGCTGCCATCTATCCACGGTTTCTGGTTTGGGAAGGTTTTAATAATCGCTGTGGGAACAACATCCCCTATACACTTCCTGATTAACTCAGTCACCGTGTCCGTGTAAACGTCAATGTTATTCTCTGAGGCTACCAGGAACATATCCCAGTCAGCGTGATCAAAACAATCTTGAAGCATGGATTCCGATTGGTCAGACCAGTGTTGAATAGACCTTAGCACGGGTACTTCCTGTTTGAGTTTCTGCCTATAGGAAGGGAGGAGCAAAATGGAGTCGTGATCTGATTTGCCGAAGGGAGGGCGGGGGAGGGCCTTGTAGGCGTCTCGAAAAAGGCGAGTAGCAGTGATCTAGTGTTTTTCTCAGAGCGAGTACTACAGTCAGTGTGTTGATAGAACTTCGGTAGCGTTTTCCTCAAATTTGCTTTGTTAAAATCCCCAGCTACAATAAATGCGGCTTCAGGATATGTGGTTTCCAGTTTGCATATTCACTGTATTATTATTTTAACTGTATTATTATATTATATTCACTGTATTATTATATTAACTATTATTATTATATTATATTCACTGTATGATTATATTAACTATTATTATATTAGCTGTATTATATTATGTAAACTGTATTTTTATCTCCCGAGTGGCGCAGTGGTCTAAGGCACTGCATCGCAGTGCTAGCTGTGCCACCAGAGATCCTGGTTCGAATCCAGGCTCTGTCGTAGCTGGCCGTGACCGGGAGACCCATGGGGCGGCGCACAATTGGCCCAGCGTCGTCCAGGGTAGGGGAGGGAATGGTCAGCAGGGATGTAGCTCAGTTGGTAGAGCATGGCGTTTGCAACGCCAGGGTTGTGGGTTCGATTCCCACGGGGGGCCAGTATGAAAAAATAAAAAAAGATGTATGCACTCACTAACTGTAAGTCGCTCTGGATAAGAGCGTCTGCTAAATGACTAAAATGTAAATGAAAAATGTATTATTCCTCCCACAGCCCTGTCCCTGGCTATGGAGAGGGATGGGTCCAGTGGAGGCGTGGTCCGGCTGGCAGCCATCTCAGAGACTGGAGTGGACAGACGGGTCATCCTGGGGAACCAGCTACCTAAATGGTCTACTGCTTAAAGATAGAGTTCTGTTAGGAAGACCAGGCTCAGTGATGCAGCATGGGTTTGTAAAGCTTTTCAGATTTCTAATTTAAAAAAATTAAAAAGCATATTTAAATAAAGTTGTTTTGGAAGTAAATATTGTTTATTTGTGTTCACTGATGAACAGCCTGTTTAAATGGAAATATACCCTACCGTCTGTTTAAATGACTGGAAATATACCCTACCGTCTGTTTAAATGACTGGAAATATACCCTACCGTCTGTTTAAATGACTGGAAATATACCCTACCGTCTGTTTAAATGGAAATATACCATACCGTCTGTTTAAATGACTGGAAATATACCCTACCGTCTGTTTAAATGACTGGAAATATACCCTACCGTCTGTTTAAATGACTGGAAATATACCATACCGTCTGTTTAAATGACTGGAAATATACCCTACCGTCTGTTTAAATGACTGGAAATATACCCTACCGTCTGTTTAAATGACTGGAAATATACCCTACCGTCTGTTTAAATGGAAATATACCATACCGTCTGTTTAAATGACTGGAAATATACCCCTACCGTCTGTTTAAATGACTGGAAATATACCCTACCGTCTGTTTAAATGACTGGAAATATACCCTACCGTCTGTTTAAATGGAAATATACCCTACCGTCTGTTTAAATGACTGGAAATATACCCTACCGTCTGTTTAAATGGAAATATACCCTACCGTCTGTTTAAATGGAAATATACCCTACCGTCTGTTTAAATGGAAATATACCCTACCGTCTGTTTAAATGGAAATATACCCTACCGTCTGTTTAAATGACTGGAAATATACCCTACCGTCTGTTTAAATGACTGGAAATATACCCTACCGTCTGTTTAAATGACTGGAAATATACCCTACCGTCTGTTTAAATGACTGGAAATATACCCTACCGTCTGTTTAAATGGAAATATACCCTACCGTCTGTTTAAATGGAAATATACCCTACCGTCTGTTTAAATGGAAATATACCCTACCGTCTGTTTAAATGACTGGAAATATACCCTACCGTCTGTTTAAATGGAAATATACCCTACCGTCTGTTTAAATGACTGGAAATATACCCTACCGTCTGTTTAAATGGAAATATACCCTACCGTCTGTTTAAATGGAAATATACCCTACCGTCTGTTTAAATGGAAATATACCCTACCGTCTGTTTAAATGACTGGAAATATACCCTACCGTCTGTTTAAATGACTGGAAATATACCCTACCGTCTGTTTAAATGACTGGAAATATACTCTACCGTCTGTTTAAATGGAAATATACCCTACCGTCTGTTTAAATGACTGGAAATATACCCTACCGTCTGTTTAAATGACTGGAAATATACCCTACCGTCTGTTTAAATGGAAATATACCCTACCGTCTGTTTAAATGGAAATATACCCTACCGTCTGTTTAAATGGAAATATACCCTACCGTCTGTTTAAATGGAAATATACCCTACCGTCTGTTTAAATGGAAATATACCCTACCGTCTGTTTAAATGACTGGAAATATACCCTACCGTCTGTTTAAATGACTGGAAATATACCCTACCGTCTGTTTAAATGGAAATATACCCTACCGTCTGTTTAAATGGAAATATACCCTACCGTCTGTTTAAATGACTGGAAATATACCCTACCGTCTGTTTAAATGACTGGAAATATACCCCTACCGTCTGTTTAAATGACTGGAAATATACCCTACCGTCTGTTTAAATGACTGGAAATATACCCCTACCGTCTGTTTAAATGGAAATATACCCTACCGTCTGTTTAAATGACTGGAAATATACCCTACCGTCTGTTTAAATGACTGGAAATATACCATACCGTCTGTTTAAATGACTGGAAATATACCCTACCGTCTGTTTAAATGACTGGAAATATACCATACCGTCTGTTTAAATGGAAATATACCCTACCGTCTGTTTAAATGGAAATATACCCTACCGTCTGTTTAAATGGAAATATACCCTACCGTCTGTTTAAATGACTGGAAATATACCATACCGTCTGTTTAAATGGAAATATACCCTACCGTCTGTTTAAATGGAAATATACCCTACCGTCTGTTTAAATGGAAATATACCCTACCGTCTGTTTAAATGGAAATATACCCTACCGTCTGTTTAAATGACTGGAAATATACCCTACCGTCTGTTTAAATGACTGGAAATATACCCTACCGTCTGTTTAAATGGAAATATACCCTACCGTCTGTTTAAATGGAAATATACCCTACCGTCTGTTTAAATGGAAATATACCCTACCGTCTGTTTAAATGACTGGAAATATACCCTACCGTCTGTTTAAATGGAAATATACCCTACCGTCTGTTTAAATGGAAATATACCCTACCGTCTGTTTAAATGACTGGAAATATACCCTACCGTCTGTTTAAATGGAAATATACCCTACCGTCTGTTTAAATGGAAATATACCCTACCGTCTGTTTAAATGGAAATATACCCTACCGTCTGTTTAAATGGAAATATACCCTACCGTCTGTTTAAATGACTGGAAATATACCCTACCGTCTGTTTAAATGACTGGAAATATACCATACCGTCTGTTTAAATGACTGGAAATATACCCTACCGTCTGTTTAAATGGAAATATACCCTACCGTCTGTTTAAATGGAAATATACCCTACCGTCTGTTTAAATGACTGGAAATATACTCTACCGTCTGTTTAAATGACTGGAAATATACCCTACCGTCTGTTTAAATGGAAATATACCCTACCGTCTGTTTAAATGGAAATATACCCTACCGTCTGTTTAAATGACTGGAAATATACCCTACCGTCTGTTTAAATGGAAATATACCCTACCGTCTGTTTAAATGGAAATATACCCTACCGTCTGTTTAAATGGAAATATACCATACCGTCTGTTTAAATGGAAATATACCATACCGTCTGTTTAAATGACTGGAAATATACCCTACCGTCTGTTTAAATGGAAATATACCCTACCGTCTGTTTAAATGGAAATATACCCTACCGTCTGTTTAAATGGAAATATACCCTACCGTCTGTTTAAATGGAAATATACTCTACCGTCTGTTTAAATGACTGGAAATATACCCTACCGTCTGTTTAAATGGAAATATACCCTACCGTCTGTTTAAATGACTGGAAATATACTCTACCGTCTGTTTAAATGACTGGAAATATACCCTACCATCTGTTTAAATGGAAATATACCCTACCGTCTGTTTAAATGGAAATATACCCTACCGTCTGTTTAAATGACTGGAAATATACCCTACCGTCTGTTTAAATGGAAATATACCCTACCGTCTGTTTAAATGGAAATATACCCTACCGTCTGTTTAAATGGAAATATACCATACCGTCTGTTTAAATGACTGGAAATATACCCTACCGTCTGTTTAAATGGAAATATACCATACCGTCTGTTTAAATGGAAATATACCCTACCGTCTGTGTTACGAACCCCGTGGCTTTGAACGTCTAGGGTGATGGACATGAGACCCGTAACATAATTCATGTAAATTATAAGTGTGGCATGGAACAGTGAGAACAAATATGACACAACAACCATGAACTACCGTCAAACACAAATGGTTTATTTCTGAACACACGGTAACGGTTTGGGAAAAAGGGCTGAGCAGGACCCAAGAAATGAAACAATAGTGTAAAACACCCCTAAACTGATCTTGCCTGCCTCAAGAACCGCTAGGCTACTGCTACCATACAAAAATACAGTGGGTGGTCCGCTCAGGTCTAACTAGTGTTTATAGACAGTTCTTTCTACGGGAAATGTATGCCCAAGGGCAGCTAGCTCAAACTCCCCTTTTCCCAGAAACACACAATAGTTACCAAACAGAGTAACCAGCAAATTAATGAGTACTCTATACACAGGACATCACAGTATCCATTACTCACATACAAAACAGTGGTCTAACAAAATTACCAACCAGAGTAACCAGCAACTTAGTGAGTAAACAAAAACAGGACACCACAGTGTCCATACTCACATACGGAAATATTCTCTCTCTAACAACTAACACAAGTGACTGGTTTTTATATAATGGGATGTGTGATTGAAAAAACGAGTAACAGGTGGTGCAATGCACAGGAATGTTCACTGATTGGTCCAATCAGCAGACACCTCAACGACCACCAATCAGGAACATACAGGACACCTGTGATTAGGGCAGAAGGAGTAGAAACACACAAAAACACAGGATACCTTAATCCGTAACAGTCTGTTTAAATGGAAATATACCATTCCGTCTGTTTAAATGACTGGAAATATACCCTACCGTCTGTTTAAATGGAAATATACCCTACCGTCTGTTTAAATGACTGGAAATATACCCTACCGTCTGTTTAAATGGAAATATACCCTAGCGTCTGTTTAAATGGAAATATACCCTACCGTCTGTTTAAATGGAAATATACTCTACCATCTGTTTAAATGGAAATATACCCTACCGTCTGTTTAAATGACTGGAAATATACCCTACCGTCTGTTTAAATGGAAATATACCCTACCGTCTGTTTAAATGGAAATATACCCTACCGTCTGTTTAAATGGAAATATACCCTACCGTCTGTTTAAATGGAAATATACCCTACCGTCTGTTTAAATGACTGGAAATATACCCTACCGTCTGTTTAAATGGAAATATACCCTACCGTCTGTTTAAATGACTGGAAATATACCCTACCGTCTGTTTAAATGACTGGAAATATACCCTACCGTCTGTTTAAATGACTGGAAATATACCCTACCGTCTGTTTAAATGACTGGAAATATACCCTACCGTCTGTTTAAATGGAAATATACCCTACCGTCTGTTTAAATGGAAATATACCCTACCGTCTGTTTAAATGACTGGAAATATACCCTACCGTCTGTTTAAATGACTGGAAATATACCCTACCGTCTGTTTAAATGGAAATATACCCTACCGTCTGTTTAAATGACTGGAAATATACCCTACCGTCTGTTTAAATGACTGGAAATATACCCTACCGTCTGTTTAAATGGAAATATACCCTACCGTCTGTTTAAATGGAAATATACCCTACCGTCTGTTTAAATGACTGGAAATATACCCTACCGTCTGTTTAAATGGAAATATACCCTACCGTCTGTTTAAATGGAAATATACCCTACCGTCTGTTTAAATGGAAATATACCCTACCGTCTGTTTAAATGACTGGAAATATATCCCCTACCGTCTGTTTAAATGACTGGAAATATACCCTACCGTCTGTTTAAATGACTGGAAATATACCCTACCGTCTGTTTAAATGACTGGAAATATACCCTACCGTCTGTTTAAATGGAAATATACCCTACCGTCTGTTTAAATGACTGGAAATATACCCTACCGTCTGTTTAAATGGAAATATACGCTACCGTCTGTTTAAATGGAAATATACCCTACCGTCTGTTTAAATGGAAATATACCCTACCGTCTGTTTAAATGACTGGAAATATACCCTACCGTCTGTTTAAATGACTGGAAATATACCATACCGTCTGTTTAAATGACTGGAAATATACCCTACCGTCTGTTTAAATGACTGGAAATATACCCTACCGTCTGTTTAAATGACTGGAAATATACCCTACCGTCTGTTTAAATGACTGGAAATATACCCTACCGTCTGTTTAAATGGAAATATACTCTACCGTCTGTTTGAATGGAAATATACCCTACCGTCTGTTTAAATGGAAATATACTCTACCGTCTGTTTAAATGGAAATATACCCTACCGTCTGTTTAAATGACTGGAAATATACCCTACCGTCTGTTTAAATGACTGGAAATATACCCCTACCGTCTGTTTAAATGGAAATATACTCTACCGTCTGTTTAAATGACTGGAAATATACCCTACCGTCTGTTTAAATGGAAATATACCCTACCGTCTGTTTAAATGACTGGAAATATACCCTACCGTCTGTTTAAATGGAAATATACCCTACCGTCTGTTTAAATGGACATATACCATACCGTCTGTTTAAATGACTGGAAATATACCCTACCGTCTGTTTAAATGGAAATATACCATACCGTCTGTTTAAATGGAAATATACCCTACCGTCTGTGTTACGAACCCCGTGGCTTTGAACGTCTAGGGTGATGGACATGAGACCCGTAACATAATTCATGTAAATTATAAGTGTGGCATGGAACAGTGAGAACAAATATGATACAACAACCATGAACTACCGTCAAACACAAATGGTTTATTTCTGAACACACGGTAACGGTTTGGGAAAAAGGGCTGAGCAGGACCCAAGAAATGAAACAATAGTGTAAAACACCCCTAAACTGATCTTGCCTGCCTCAAGAACCGCTAGGCTACTGCTACCATACAAAAATACAGTGGGTGGTCCGCTCAGGTCTAACTAGTGTTTATAGACAGTTCTTTCTACGGGAAATGTATGCCCAAGGGCAGCTAGCTCAAACTCCCCTTTTCCCAGAAACACACAATAGTTACCAAACAGAGTAACCAGCAAATTAATGAGTACTCTATACACAGGACATCACAGTATCCATTACTCACATACAAAACAGTGGTCTAACAAAATTACCAACCAGAGTAACCAGCAACTTAGTGAGTAAACAAAAACAGGACACCACAGTGTCCATACTCACATACGGAAATATTCTCTCTCTAACAACTAACACAAGTGACTGGTTTTTTATATAATGGGATGTGTGATTGAAAAAACGAGTAACAGGTGGTGCAATGCACAGGAATGTTCACTGATTGGTCCAATCAGCAGACACCTCAACGACCACCAATCAGGAACATACAGGACACCTGTGATTAGGGCAGAAGGAGTAGAAACACACAAAAACACAGGATACCTTAATCCGTAACAGTCTGTTTAAATGGAAATAT
Source organism: Coregonus clupeaformis (assembly GCF_020615455.1). Taxonomy (NCBI): domain Eukaryota; kingdom Metazoa; phylum Chordata; class Actinopteri; order Salmoniformes; family Salmonidae; genus Coregonus; species Coregonus clupeaformis. Next base: position 10,939,625 of record NC_059230.1, read on the forward strand.
ACCATTCCGTCTGTTTAAATGACTGGAAATATACCCTACCGTCTGTTTAAATGGAAATATACCCTACCGTCTGTTTAAATGACTGGAAATATACCCTACCGTCTGTTTAAATGGAAATATACCCTAGCGTCTGTTTAAATGGAAATATACCCTACCGTCTGTTTAAATGGAAATATACTCTACCGTCTGTTTAAATGGAAATATACCCTACCGTCTGTTTAAATGACTGGAAATATACCCTACCGTCTGTTTAAATGGAAATATACCCTACCGTCTGTTTAAATGGAAATATACCCTACCGTCTGTTTAAATGGAAATATACCCTACCGTCTGTTTAAATGGAAATATACCCTACCGTCTGTTTAAATGACTGGAAATATACCCTACCGTCTGTTTAAATGGAAATATACCCTACCGTCTGTTTAAATGACTGGAAATATACCCTACCGTCTGTTTAAATGACTGGAAATATACCCTACCGTCTGTTTAAATGACTGGAAATATACCCTACCGTCTGTTTAAATGACTGGAAATATACCCTACCGTCTGTTTAAATGGAAATATACCCTACCGTCTGTTTAAATGGAAATATACCCTACCGTCTGTTTAAATGACTGGAAATATACCCCTACCGTCTGTTTAAATGACTGGAAATATACCCTACCGTCTGTTTAAATGGAAATATACCCTACCGTCTGTTTAAATGACTGGAAATATACCCCTACCGTCTGTTTAAATGACTGGAAATATACCCTACCGTCTGTTTAAATGGAAATATACCCTACCGTCTGTTTAAATGGAAATATACCCTACCGTCTGTTTAAATGACTGGAAATATACCCTACCGTCTGTTTAAATGGAAATATACCCTACCGTCTGTTTAAATGGAAATATACCCTACCGTCTGTTTAAATGGAAATATACCCTACCGTCTGTTTAAATGACTGGAAATATACCCTACCGTCTGTTTAAATGACTGGAAATATACCCTACCGTCTGTTTAAATGACTGGAAATATACCCTACCGTCTGTTTAAATGGAAATATACCCTACCGTCTGTTTAAATGACTGGAAATATACCCTACCGTCTGTTTAAATGGAAATATACCCTACCGTCTGTTTAAATGGAAATATACCCTACCGTCTGTTTAAATGGAAATATACCCTACCGTCTGTTTAAATGACTGGAAATATACCCTACCGTCTGTTTAAATGACTGGAAATATACCATACCGTCTGTTTAAATGACTGGAAATATACCCTACCGTCTGTTTAAATGACTGGAAATATACCCTACCGTCTGTTTAAATGACTGGAAATATACCCTACCGTCTGTTTAAATGACTGGAAATATACCCTACCGTCTGTTTAAATGGAAATATACTCTACCGTCTGTTTGAATGGAAATATACCCTACCGTCTGTTTAAATGGAAATATACTCTACCGTCTGTTTAAATGGAAATATACCCTACCGTCTGTTTAAATGACTGGAAATATACCCTACCGTCTGTTTAAATGACTGGAAATATACCCTACCGTCTGTTTAAATGGAAATATACTCTACCGTCTGTTTAAATGACTGGAAATATACCCTACCGTCTGTTTAAATGGAAATATACCCTACCGTCTGTTTAAATGACTGGAAATATACCCTACCGTCTGTTTAAATGGAAATATACTCTACCGTCTGTTTAAATGGAAATATACCCTACCGTCTGTTTAAATGACTGGAAATATACCATACCGTCTGTTTAAATGGAAATATACTCTACCGTCTGTTTAAATGGAAATATACCCTACCGTCTGTTTAAATGACTGGAAATATACCCTACCGTCTGTTTAAATGACTGGAAATATACCCTACCGTCTGTTTAAATGGAAATATACCCTACCGTCTGTTTAAATGACTGGAAATATACCCTACCGTCTGTTTAAATGACTGGAAATATACCCTACCGTCTGTTTAAATGACTGGAAATATACTCTACCGTCTGTTTAAATGGAAATATACCATACCGTCTGTTTAAATGGAAATATACTCTACCGTCTGTTTAAATGGAAATATACTCTACCGTCTGTTTAAATGACTGGAAATATACCCTACCGTCTGTTTAAATGACTGGAAATATACCCTACCGTCTGTTTAAATGGAAATATACCCTACCGTCTGTTTAAATGGAAATATACCCTACCGTCTGTTTAAATGACTGGAAATATACCCTACCATCTGTTTAAATGGAAATATACCCTACCGTCTGTTTAAATGACTGGAAATATACCCTACCGTCTGTTTAAATGGAAATATACCCTACCGTCTGTTTAAATGACTGGAAATATACCCTACCGTCTGTTTAAATGGAAATATACTCTACCGTCTGTTTAAATGACTGGAAATATACCCTACCGTCTGTTTAAATGGAAATATACCCTACCGTCTGTTTAAATGACTGGAAATATACCATACCGTCTGTTTAAATGGAAATATACCCTACCGTCTGTTTAAATGGAAATATACCCTACCGTCTGTTTAAATGGAAATATACCCTACCGTCTGTTTAAATGGAAATATACCCTACCGTCTGTTTAAATGGAAATATACCCTACCGTCTGTTTAAATGGAAATATACCCTACCGTCTGTTTAAATGGAAATATACCCTACCGTCTGTTTAAATGGAAATATACCCTACCGTCTGTTTAAATGACTGGAAATATACCCTACCGTCTGTTTAAATGGAAATATACCCCTACCGTCTGTTTAAATGGAAATATACCCTACCGTCTGTTTAAATGACTGGAAATATACCCTACCGTCTGTTTAAATGACTGGAAATATACCCTACCGTCTGTTTAAATGGAAATATACCATACCGTCTGTTTAAATGGAAATATACCATACCGTCTGTTTAAATGACTGGAAATATACCCTACCGTCTGTTTAAATGGAAATATACCCTACCGTCTGTTTAAATGGAAATATACCCTACCGTCTGTTTAAATGGAAATATACCCTACCGTCTGTTTAAATGGAAATATACCCTACCGTCTGTTTAAATGACTGGAAATATACCCTACCGTCTGTTTAAATGACTGGAAATATACTCTACCGTCTGTTTAAATGGAAATATACCCTACCGTCTGTTTAAATGGAAATATACCCTACCGTCTGTTTAAATGACTGGAAATATACCCTACCGTCTGTTTAAATGACTGGAAATATACCCTACCGTCTGTTTAAATGGAAATATACCCTACCGTCTGTTTAAATGACTGGAAATATACCCTACCGTCTGTTTAAATGGAAATATACCCTACCGTCTGTTTAAATGACTGGAAATATACCCTACCGTCTGTTTAAATGACTGGAAATATACCCTACCGTCTGTTTAAATGACTGGAAATATACCCTACCGTCTGTTTAAATGACTGGAAATATACCCTACCGTCTGTTTAAATGACTGGAAATATACCCTACCGTCTGTTTAAATGGAAATATACCCTACCGTCTGTTTAAATGGAAATATACCCTACCGTCTGTTTAAATGACTGGAAATATACCCTACCGTCTGTTTAAATGGAAATATACCATACCGTCTGTTTAAATGGAAATATACCATACCGTCTGTTTAAATGACTGGAAATATACCCTACCGTCTGTTTAAATGACTGGAAATATACCCTACCGTCTGTTTAAATGACTGGAAATATACCCTACCGTCTGTTTAAATGGAAATATACCATACCGTCTGTTTAAATGACTGGAAATATACCCTACCGTCTGTTTAAATGACTGGAAATATACCCTACCGTCTGTTTAAATGACTGGAAATATACCCTACCGTCTGTTTAAATGGAAATATACCCTACCGTCTGTTTAAATGGAAATATACCCTACCGTCTGTTTAAATGACTGGAAATATACTCTACCGTCTGTTTAAATGACTGGAAATATACCCTACCGTCTGTTTAAATGGAAATATACCCTACCGTCTGTTTAAATGGAAATATACCCTACCGTCTGTTTAAATGGAAATATACCCTACCGTCTGTTTAAATGGAAATATACCCTACCGTCTGTTTAAATGGAAATATACCCTACCGTCTGTTTAAATGGAAATATACCCTACCGTCTGTTTAAATGACTGGAAATATACCCTACCGTCTGTTTAAATGGAAATATACCCTACCGTCTGTTTAAATGGAAATATACCCTACCGTCTGTTTAAATGGAAATATACCCTACCGTCTGTTTAAATGGAAATATACCCTACCGTCTGTTTAAATGACTGGAAATATACCCTACCGTCTGTTAATGAAACCGTCTGTTTAAATGGAAATATACCCTACCGTCTGTTTAAATGACTGGAAATATACCCTACCGTCTGTTTAAATGACTGGAAATATACCCTACCGTCTGTTTAAATGGAAATATACCCTACCGTCTGTTTAAATGACTGGAAATATACCCTACCGTCTGTTTAAATGGAAATATACCCTACCGTCTGTTTAAATGGAAATATACCCTACCGTCTGTTTAAATGGAAATATACTCTACCGTCTGTTTAAATGGAAATATACCCTACCGTCTGTTTAAATGACTGGAAATATACCATACCGTCTGTTTAAATGGAAATATACCCTACCGTCTGTTTAAATGACTGGAAATATACCCTACCGTCTGTTTAAATGACTGGAAATATACCCTACCGTCTGTTTAAATGGAAATATACCCTACCGTCTGTTTAAATGACTGGAAATATACCCTACCGTCTGTTTAAATGGAAATATACCCTACCGTCTGTTTAAATGACTGGAAATATACCCTACCGTCTGTTTAAATGGAAATATACCCTACCGTCTGTTTAAATGGAAATATACCCTACCGTCTGTTTAAATGGAAATATACCCTACCGTCTGTTTAAATGACTGGAAATATACTCTACCGTCTGTTTAAATGACTGGAAATATACTCTACCGTCTGTTTAAATGACTGGAAATATACCCTACCGTCTGTTTAAATGGAAATATACCCTACCGTCTGTTTAAATGGAAATATACCCTACCGTCTGTTTAAATGACTGGAAATATACCCTACCGTCTGTTTAAATGACTGGAAATATACTCTACCGTCTGTTTAAATGGAAATATACCCTACCGTCTGTTTAAATGACTGGAAATATACCCTACCGTCTGTTTAAATGGAAATATACCCTACCGTCTGTTTAAATGGAAATATACCCTACCGTCTGTTTAAATGACTGGAAATATACCCTACCGTCTGTTTAAATGGAAATATACCCTACCGTCTGTTTAAATGGAAATATACTCTACCGTCTGTTTAAATGGAAATATACTCTACCGTCTGTTTAAATGACTGGAAATATACCCTACCGTCTGTTTAAATGGAAATATACCCTACCGTCTGTTTAAATGACTGGAAATATACCATACCGTCTGTTTAAATGGAAATATACCCTACCGTCTGTTTAAATGGAAATATACCCTACCGTCTGTTTAAATGGAAATATACCCTACCGTCTGTTTAAATGGAAATATACCCTACCGTCTGTTTAAATGGAAATATACCCTACCGTCTGTTTAAATGGAAATATACCCTACCGTCTGTTTAAATGGAAATATACCCTACCGTCTGTTTAAATGGAAATATACCCTACCGTCTGTTTAAATGACTGGAAATATACCCTACCGTCTGTTTAAATGGAAATATACCCTACCGTCTGTTTAAATGGAAATATACCCTACCGTCTGTTTAAATGACTGGAAATATACCCTACCGTCTGTTTAAATGACTGGAAATATACCCTACCGTCTGTTTAAATGGAAATATACCATACCGTCTGTTTAAATGGAAATATACCATACCGTCTGTTTAAATGACTGGAAATATACCCTACCGTCTGTTTAAATGGAAATATACCCTACCGTCTGTTTAAATGGAAATATACCCTACCGTCTGTTTAAATGGAAATATACCCTACCGTCTGTTTAAATGGAAATATACCCTACCGTCTGTTTAAATGACTGGAAATATACCCTACCGTCTGTTTAAATGACTGGAAATATACTCTACCGTCTGTTTAAATGGAAATATACCCTACCGTCTGTTTAAATGGAAATATACCCTACCGTCTGTTTAAATGACTGGAAATATACCCTACCGTCTGTTTAAATGACTGGAAATATACCCTACCGTCTGTTTAAATGGAAATATACCCTACCGTCTGTTTAAATGACTGGAAATATACCCTACCGTCTGTTTAAATGGAAATATACCCTACCGTCTGTTTAAATGACTGGAAATATACCCTACCGTCTGTTTAAATGACTGGAAATATACCCCTACCGTCTGTTTAAATGACTGGAAATATACCCTACCGTCTGTTTAAATGACTGGAAATATACCCCTACCGTCTGTTTAAATGACTGGAAATATACCCTACCGTCTGTTTAAATGGAAATATACCCTACCGTCTGTTTAAATGGAAATATACCCTACCGTCTGTTTAAATGACTGGAAATATACCCTACCGTCTGTTTAAATGGAAATATACCATACCGTCTGTTTAAATGGAAATATACCATACCGTCTGTTTAAATGACTGGAAATATACCCCTACCGTCTGTTTAAATGACTGGAAATATACCCTACCGTCTGTTTAAATGACTGGAAATATACCCTACCGTCTGTTTAAATGGAAATATACCATACCGTCTGTTTAAATGACTGGAAATATACCCCTACCGTCTGTTTAAATGACTGGAAATATACCCTACCGTCTGTTTAAATGACTGGAAATATACCCTACCGTCTGTTTAAATGGAAATATACCCTACCGTCTGTTTAAATGGAAATATACCCTACCGTCTGTTTAAATGACTGGAAATATACTCTACCGTCTGTTTAAATGACTGGAAATATACCCTACCGTCTGTTTAAATGGAAATATACCCTACCGTCTGTTTAAATGGAAATATACCCTACCGTCTGTTTAAATGGAAATATACCCTACCGTCTGTTTAAATGGAAATATACCCTACCGTCTGTTTAAATGGAAATATACCCTACCGTCTGTTTAAATGGAAATATACCCTACCGTCTGTTTAAATGACTGGAAATATACTCTACCGTCTGTTTAAATGACTGGAAATATACCCTACCGTCTGTTTAAATGGAAATATACCCTACCGTCTGTTTAAATGGAAATATACCCTACCGTCTGTTTAAATGGAAATATACCCTACCGTCTGTTTAAATGGAAATATACCCTACCGTCTGTTTAAATGACTGGAAATATACCCTACCGTCTGTTTAAATGGAAATAAACCCTACCGTCTGTTTAAATGGAAATATACCCTACCGTCTGTTTAAATGGAAATATACCCTACCGTCTGTTTAAATGGAAATATACCCTACCGTCTGTTTAAATGACTGGAAATATACCCTACCGTCTGTTTAAATGGAAATATACCCTACCGTCTGTTTAAATGGAAATATACTCTACCGTCTGTTTAAATGACTGGAAATATACCCTACCGTCTGTTTAAATGGAAATATACCCTACCGTCTGTTTAAATGACTGGAAATATACCCTACCGTCTGTTTAAATGGAAATATACCCTACCGTCTGTTTAAATGGAAATATACCCTACCGTCTGTTTAAATGGAAATATACTCTACCGTCTGTTTAAATGGAAATATACCCTACCGTCTGTTTAAATGACTGGAAATATACCATACCGTCTGTTTAAATGGAAATATACCCCTACCGTCTGTTTAAATGACTGGAAATATACCCTACCGTCTGTTTAAATGACTGGAAATATACCCTACCGTCTGTTTAAATGGAAATATACCCTACCGTCTGTTTAAATGACTGGAAATATACCCTACCGTCTGTTTAAATGGAAATATACCCTACCGTCTGTTTAAATGACTGGAAATATACCCTACCGTCTGTTTAAATGGAAATATACCCTACCGTCTGTTTAAATGGAAATATAACCTACCGTCTGTTTAAATGGAAATATACCCTACCGTCTGTTTAAATGACTGGAAATATACTCTACCGTCTGTTTAAATGACTGGAAATATACTCTACCGTCTGTTTAAATGACTGGAAATATACCCTACCGTCTGTTTAAATGGAAATATACCCTACCGTCTGTTTAAATGAAATATACCCTACCGTCTGTTTAAATGACTGGAAATATACCCTACCGTCTGTTTAAATGACTGGAAATATACTCTACCGTCTGTTTAAATGGAAATATACCCTACCGTCTGTTTAAATGACTGGAAATATACCCTACCGTCTGTTTAAATGGAAATATACCCTACCGTCTGTTTAAATGACTGGAAATATACTCTACCGTCTGTTTAAATGACTGGAAATATACTCTACCGTCTGTTTAAATGGAAATATACCCTACCGTCTGTTTAAATGGAAATATACCCTACCGTCTGTTTAAATGACTGGAAATATACTCTACCGTCTGTTTAAATGACTGGAAATATACCCTACCGTCTGTTTAAATGACTGGAAATATACCCTACCGTCTGTTTAAATGGAAATATACCCTACCGTCTGTTTAAATGACTGGAAATATACCCTACCGTCTGTTTAAATGGAAATATACCCTACCGTCTGTTTAAATGGAAATATACCCCTACCGTCTGTTTAAATGGAAATATACCCTACCGTCTGTTTAAATGACTGGAAATATACCCTACCGTCTGTTTAAATGGAAATATACCCTACCGTCTGTTTAAATGGAAATATACCCTACCGTCTGTTTAAATGACTGGAAATATACTCTACCGTCTGTTTAAATGACTGGAAATATACCCTACCGTCTGTTTAAATGGAAATATACCCTACCGTCTGTTTAAATGGAAATATACCATACCGTCTGTTTAAATGACTGGAAATATACACTACCGTCTGTTTAAATGGAAATATACCCTACCGTCTGTTTAAATGACTGGAAATATACCCTACCGTCTGTTTAAATGGAAATATACCCTACCGTCTGTTTAAATGGAAATATACCCTACCGTCTGTTTAAATGGAAATATACTCTACCGTCTGTTTAAATGGAAATATACCCTACCGTCTGTTTAAATGACTGGAAATATACCATACCGTCTGTTTAAATGACTGGAAATATACCCTACCGTCTGTTTAAATGGAAATATACCCTACCGTCTGTTTAAATGGAAATATACCCTACCGTCTGTTTAAATGACTGGAAATATACCCTACCGTCTGTTTAAATGACTGGAAATATACCCTACCGTCTGTTTAAATGGAAATATACCCTACCGTCTGTTTAAATGACTGGAAATATACCCTACCGTCTGTTTAAATGACTGGAAATATACCCTACCGTCTGTTTAAATGGAAATATACCCTACCGTCTGTTTAAATGACTGGAAATATACTCTACCGTCTGTTTAAATGACTGGAAATATACCCTACCGTCTGTTTAAATGGAAATATACCCTACCGTCTGTTTAAATGGAAATATACCCTACCGTCTGTTTAAATGACTGGAAATATACCCTACCGTCTGTTTAAATGGAAATATACCCTACCGTCTGTTTAAATGGAAATATACCCTACCGTCTGTTTAAATGGAAATATACTCTACCGTCTGTTTAAATGACTGGAAATATACCATACCGTCTGTTTAAATGGAAATATACCCTACCGTCTGTTTAAATGGAAATATACCCTACCGTCTGTTTAAATGACTGGAAATATACCATACCGTCTGTTTAAATGGAAATATACCCTACCGTCTGTTTAAATGACTGGAAATATACCCTACCGTCTGTTTAAATGGAAATATACCCTACCGTCTGTTTAAATGACTGGAAATATACCCTACCGTCTGTTTAAATGGAAATATACCCTACCGTCTGTTTAAATGGAAATATACCATACCGTCTGTTTAAATGACTGGAAATATACCCTACCGTCTGTTTAAATGACTGGAAATATACCCTACCGTCTGTTTAAATGGAAATATACCATACCGTCTGTTTAAATGACTGGAAATATACCCTACCGTCTGTTTAAATGACTGGAAATATACCCTACCGTCTGTTTAAATGACTGGAAATATACCCTACCGTCTGTTTAAATGGAAATATACCCTACCGTCTGTTTAAATGGAAATATACCCTACCGTCTGTTTAAATGGAAATATACCCTACCGTCTGTTTAAATGACTGGAAATATACCCTACCGTCTGTTTAAATGGAAATATACCCTACCGTCTGTTTAAATGACTGGAAATATACCCTACCGTCTGTTTAAATGACTGGAAATATACCCTACCGTCTGTTTAAATGGAAATATACCCCTACCGTCTGTTTAAATGGAAATATACCCTACCGTCTGTTTAAATGACTGGAAATATACCCTACCGTCTGTTTAAATGGAAATATACCCTACCGTCTGTTTAAATGACTGGAAATATACCCCTACCGTCTGTTTAAATGACTGGAAATATACCCTACCGTCTGTTTAAATGGAAATATACCCTACCGTCTGTTTAAATGGAAATATACCCTACCGTCTGTTTAAATGACTGGAAATATACCCTACCGTCTGTTTAAATGACTGGAAATATACCCTACCGTCTGTTTAAATGGAAATATACCCTACCGTCTGTTTAAATGGAAATATACCCTACCGTCTGTTTAAATGGAAATATACCATACCGTCTGTTTAAATGACTGGAAATATACCCTACCGTCTGTTTAAATGACTGGAAATATACCCTACCGTCTGTTTAAATGGAAATATACCCTACCGTCTGTTTAAATGGAAATATACCCTACCGTCTGTTTAAATGGAAATATACCCTACCGTCTGTTTAAATGGAAATATACCCTACCGTCTGTTTAAATGGAAATATACTCTACCGTCTGTTTAAATGGAAATATACCCTACCGTCTGTTTAAATGGAAATATACCCTACCGTCTGTTTAAATGGAAATATACTCTACCGTCTGTTTAAATGACTGGAAATATACTCTACCGTCTGTTTAAATGGAAATATACCCTACCGTCTGTTTAAATGACTGGAAATATACCCTACCGTCTGTTTAAATGGAAATATAACCTGCCGTCTGTTTAAATGGAAATATAACCTACCGTCTGTTTAAATGGAAATATACCATACCGTCTGTTTAAATGGAAATATACCCTACCGTCTGTTTAAATGACTGGAAATATACCCTACCGTCTGTTTAAATGACTGGAAATATACCCTACCGTCTGTTTAAATGGAAATATACCCTACCGTCTGTTTAAATGACTGGAAATATACCCTACCGTCTGTTTAAATGGAAATATACCCTACCGTCTGTTTAAATGGAAATATACCCTACCGTCTGTTTAAATGACTGGAAATATACCCCTACCGTCTGTTTAAATGGAAATATACCCTACCGTCTGTTTAAATGACTGGAAATATACCCTACCGTCTGTTTAAATGGAAATATACCCTACCGTCTGTTTAAATGACTGGAAATATACCCTACCGTCTGTTTAAATGACTGGAAATATACCCCTACCGTCTGTTTAAATGACTGGAAATATACCCCACCGTCTGTTTAAATGGAAATATACCCTACCGTCTGTTTAAATGGAAATATACCCTACCGTCTGTTTAAATGACTGGAAACATACCCTACCGTCTGTTTAAATGGAAATATACCCTACCGTCTGTTTAAATGGAAATATACCCTACCGTCTGTTTAAATGACTGGAAATATACCCTACCGTCTGTTTAAATGACTGGAAATATACCCTACCGTCTGTTTAAATGACTGGAAATATACCCTACCGTCTGTTTAAATGGAAATATACCCTACCGTCTGTTTAAATGGAAATATACCATACCGTCTGTTTAAATGACTGGAAATATACCCTACCGTCTGTTTAAATGGAAATATACCATACCGGCTGTTTAAATGACTGGAAATATACCCTACCGTCTGTTTAAATGGAAATATAACCTACCGTCTGTTTAAATGGAAATATACCCTACCGTCTGTTTAAATGACTGGAAATATACCCTACCGTCTGTTTAAATGGAAATATACCCTACCGTCTGTTTAAATGACTGGAAATATACCCTACCGTCTGTTTAAATGACTGGAAATATACCCTACCGTCTGTTTAAATGACTGGAAATATACCCTACCGTCTGTTTAAATGGAAATATACACTACCGTCTGTTTAAATGACTGGAAATATACCCTACCGTCTGTTTAAATGACTGGAAATATACCCTACCGTCTGTTTAAATGGAAATATACTCTACCGTCTGTTTAAATGGAAATATACCCTACCGTCTGTTTAAATGGAAATATACCCTACCGTCTGTTTAAATGACTGGAAATATACCCTACCGTCTGTTTAAATGGAAATATAACCTACCGTCTGTTTAAATGACTGGAAATATACCCTACCGTCTGTTTAAATGGAAATATACCCTACCGTCTGTTTAAATGGAAATATACCCTACCGTCTGTTTAAATGGAAATATACCCTACCGTCTGTTTAAATGACTGGAAATATACCCTACCGTCTGTTTAAATGACTGGAAATATACCCTACCGTCTGTTTAAATGGAAATATACCCTACCGTCTGTTTAAATGGAAATATACCCTACCGTCTGTTTAAATGGAAATATACCCTACCGTCTGTTTAAATGGAAATATACCATACCGTCTGTTTAAATGGAAATATACCATACCGTCTGTTTAAATGGAAATATACCCTACCGTCTGTTTAAATGGAAATATACCATACCGTCTGTTTAAATGACTGGAAATATACCCTACCGTCTGTTTAAATGGAAATATACCCTACCGTCTGTTTAAATGGAAATATACCATACCGTCTGTTTAAATGACTGGAAATATACCCTAACGTCTGTTTAAATGGAAATATACTCTACCGTCTGTTTAAATGGAAATATACCATACCGTCTGTTTAAATGACTGGAAATATACCCTACCGTCTGTTTAAATGGAAATATACCCTACCGTCTGTTTAAATGGAAATATACCCTACCGTCTGTTTAAATGGAAATATACCATACCGTCTGTTTAAATGACTGGAAATATACCCTAACGTCTGTTTAAATGGAAATATACTCTACCGTCTGTTTAAATGGAAATATACCCTACCGTCTGTTTAAATGGAAATATACCCTACCGTCTGTTTAAATGTTAATCAGAGAGGGAGAGATGATTTGCTCTATAGCACGATTCAAATTTAAAGGCAATGTTCCCTCATTCCCGGTTAACACTGCATATCGGCTCAGTCGGAAATTACCTTTAAATTTCAATGGTGCTATAAGGCAGATCTGGATAAAGCGGCTCTTGATTGAATAGAGCCTATACTCATAACTCCAGTTCACCCTGCACTGGGACAGAGCTGAGAGGAAGGAAGGTCACCCTGCACTGGGACAGAGTTGAGAGGAAGGTAAAGGTCACCCTGCACTGGGACAGAGCTGAGAGGAAGGAAGGTCACCCTGCACTGGGACAGAGCTGAGAGGAAGGAAGGTCACCCTGCACTGGGACAGAGCTGAGAGGAAGGAAGGTCACCCTGCACTGGGACAGAGCTGAGAGGAAGGAAGGTCACCCTGCACTGGGACAGAGTTGAGGGGAAGGAAGGTCAACCTGCACTGGGACAGAGCTGAGAGGAAGGAAGGTCACCCTGCACTGGGACAGAGTTGAGAGGAAGGTAAAGGTCACCCTGCACTGGGACAGAGCTGAGAGGAAGGAAGGTCACCCTGCACTGAGACAGAGCTGAGAGGAAGGAAGGTCACCCTGCACTGGGACAGAGCTGAGAGGAAGGAAGGTCACCCTGCACTGGGACAGAGCTGAGAGGAAGGAAGGTCACCCTGCACTGGGACAGAGCTGAGAGGAAGGAAGGTCACCCTGCACTGGGACAGAGCTGAGAGGAATGAAGGTCACCCTGCACTGGGACAGAGTTGAGAGGAAGGTAAAGGTCACCCTGCACTGGGACAGAGCTGAGAGGAAGGAAGGTCACCCTGCACTGGGACAGAGTTGAGAGGAAGGTAAAGGTCACCCTGCACTGGGACAGAGCTGAGAGGAAGGAAGGTCACCCTGCACTGGGACAGAGCTGAGAGGAAGGAAGGTCACCCTGCACTGGGACAGAGCTGAGAGGAAGGAAGGTCACCCTGCACTGGGACAGAGCTGAGAGGAAGGAAGGTCACCCTGCACTGGGACAGAGCTGAGAGGAAGGTAAAGGTCACCCTGCACTGGGACAGAGCTGAGAGGAAGTAAGGTCACCCAGACGAAGTCAGGCAATGCTACCAAATACTAATTGAGTGTATGTAAACTTCTGACCCACTGGGAATGTGATGAAATAAATAAAAGCTTAAATAAATCATTCTCTCTACTATTATTCTGACATTTCACATTATTAAAATAAAGTGGTGATCCTAACTGACCTAAGACAGGGAATTTTTACTAGGATTAAATGTCAGGAATTGTGAAAAACTGAGTTTAAATGTATTTGGCTAAGGTGTATGTAAACTTCCGACTTCAACTGTAGATGAAGTAAAAGTCGTAACAAGGTTTCCGTAGGTGAACCTGCGGAAGGATCATTAAAGGGTTGCCAGCTGCCGGCATGAAAGCTGCGACCTTAGCGTGGGATTCTAGGCCTGGGTGACTTTGGCTCTCGCCCAAGCTCGGTTCTCCGCATCTCCAAATCGCCTGGACCCCCACTTTCCCTGTTAGGCACAGCCACATGGCGCTTGAGTCTCGCCCAGGACCCTCGCGCAGCTCCGGGTCCCCAGCCAACCGCTCTGCGCCCTGGCGCAGGTGGCAGTTTAATGTCTCTCCTCCCGTCGCCTTAGCTACGGCGGCGGAGTGCCCGGACGCTTTCGTTTCAACCTCCAAAACATTTTGCTCCGTGAACTGTGTCCACTCGCACTGGCGAAGGGGCGGGCGGGGGAAAGGAGGGCAACTCCCCAACCCTGCCTAGCCCACTAGCCTCTGCGTAAAAACAAAAAAAGAGTACAACTCTTAGCGGTGGATCACTCGGCTTGTGCGTCGATGAAGAACGCAGCTAGCTGCGAGAACTAATGTGAATTGCAGGACACATTGATCATCGACACTTCAAACGCACCTTGCGGCCCCAGGTTCCTCCTGGGGCTACGCCTGTCTGAGGGTCGCTTTGCCATCAATCGGAACCCCCGGGTTTCCGCGGCTGGGGCAGTCGCAGGCCGCCTCCGTGCGGCCTTCGTCCCCCTAAGTGCAGACCAGGACGGCTCGGTGGGAGGGTGAGAGGGGGCCTCGGCCCTCGCTCCCTTCCCCCGTGCGCCCATCCTTTCCCTTCCCGCCTCGGCGGGAGGCGCCCACGTTCCCCGCATGGTCGGGCGCGGCTGCCGGTGGACTCTCCGTGCTGCCCGCGCTACGCATGCGGTTCTCGGGGTAGCGCTCAGGATTAGGGTTTGGGCCGCGGAGCTCCGACCGCCGACCTGAACTGACTTGAGAAGGTGAGCTCGGGCACCCGGCCACACTCCATCACTTTGACTATGACCTCAGATCAGACGAGACAACACGCTGAATTTAAGCATATTACTAAGCAGAGGAAAATAAACTAACCAGGATTCCCTCAGTAGCGGCGAGTGAAGAGGGAAGAGCCCAGCGCTGAATCCCCGTCCGTCCGGTGGGTGCGGGAAATGTGGCGTATAGAAGAACGCTTTGCCCAACCTCTAGGTCGGTCAGGCTCTCGGTGGTGCAGCAGACGGACAATCTAGGGCTGGGACTCAGGGTGCCCAGGCTCTCGATAAAAAATACTTGCCTGTCCTTAGTGGGGCTTGAACCGCTAAGGGGTGTAAGCTGAACTCTCAGGCCCAGAGAGAGGGCAGGCAGGCGGGCAGGAAGTGTAGGCCAAGGGGCCTGGAGGGCCAGGGAGTAAGCTAAACTCTCAGGCCCAGAGAGAGGGCAGGCAGGCGGGCAGGAAGTGTAGGCCTAGAGGCCCAATAAATAGAGGACACCGATAAATTATGCAGTACAATTATACTTTATTTAAAGCCAATTACATCTTCTATCAACATCCGAGCTTGCTTAGCATTTTTTGGTAGAGATGAGAAGTTAAAGTATCTATTTTTAGTGTCCAGGGAAATAAGCTAATAATTCCCCTGCCTTTAACACTCACTTTTTCATAGTTCAATGTTGCAATCGAACGCCGTATAGTGCCAAACGTCACATGAGAACGGATGTCATATTCCCCAAGGTAGACGAGCTCCGATAACCACTTAACGAGGGGCGGATTTTGTGAAAGCGCTCGAGCCAGGTTATTTCCTCTTTGGATAAGACAAGTCTACATTCGCCGAAAGCGAAATTTGTTTTGTGCTGATATACACACAGCTGGTACCAGTCTCCTTCTGAGGCAATCTGAAAAAATTATTCCTTGTTGAATGACAAGAGTCAACAAGAGATCCCCCTACGTGATCCATTGAAAACGGCCAAACGGCCACATAACAACCCTACAAAACTGATGATATCTGATCTCAATGCTCCCTGCTCCAGCCGACCTAAAGCTTGCTCAATAGATATGATGCTTTTTGCTATAAATTCCTGCAGCTGGGTTGCGTTCACGATGGAATCCAGGCATTTACTTCGAAAGTGAAGCTCTCTGTGCTGGGAGCGCCATCCAGCCAATCACGGTCCATCTTGGTGAGAGACAGTAGCGTCTTTCTAACTCTCGATCCACTGGCTCAAAAAGGAGTTGGCCTAAATTCTAAACAATACTTGATAAATTGTCTCACATCGCCACGGTAGTTTTTCAGCGTATTTTCACGCAACCCCCGGTCCCTCACAGTCCCAAACCACTCGTGGAGCCGTTTGTAGTTCGCTAAGGATTTTAAACCCACGTCCGGGCCTGTCCCTGTCATTTTAGTTAAGAATTCCTTCAGCCTTGAGATTGTTGATCGAGTCTCTATGTCTACCTGTAGGATGGCTCCCCGATAGAGAAACCCAATATTCTAACAGAACAGCCTTGTGCGATCCAGTGGAGTCTGTGTCAGCCTCGTCCTCAGTCTCTCTCAGCCTGGGCCTCAGAGTCCACGTCGTCCGTCCCTGGAAGTTCTGTCAATCCATCCCAGGAAGTTGCCCAGGGGGGAAGGCTGCTCTCGTCCGTCCTGGGAAGTTCACTGTCGGCCATCCCTGGAAGTTGCTCGGGGGAAATTCGCTCTCGACCGTCCCTGGAAGTTTGCTGTCGGCCATCCCTGGAAGTTGCTCGGGGGAAATTCGCTCTCGACCATCCCTAGAAGTTGCCCGGGGGGGGGAAGGTCGGGCTTGTCACCGGAATCCTTCCTTCTTCTCTGGTCCCCTCCTCCCCTCCTCCCATATCTCTGTCTGTCAAGCCCGCCGAAAAGAGGAGGTATCAGAGATGAAATAACAGATGTCACTGTTGAGGACTGAATAAAACAGAGACATTGTTGATCAGTTTGACTCTGTCAATATTTATTGCCACATCGTTGCATCATCACATTCAGCCTCAACAACCATCCATGCCTTTCAAAGCAGGAAATAAAACAACAACCATCCATGCCTTTCAAAGCAGGAAATAAAACAACAACCATCCATGCCTTTCAAAGCAGGAAATAAAACAACAACCATCCATGCCTTTCAAAGCAGGAAATAAAACACAGAAATGAAAAGAAAATATATATGAAAGAAAGACCAGCTAGAGGGGGCGTGGTCTCGGTGTAGGTACTGAGGTCCTGATAGGGTTAGAGGTCAGTTCTGTTAACAGTCCACAGAACCACCAGAGGAGTACTAGAACCTCACGGAACACTGAGAGTTCTAGAGTCTGGTTACCATGGCCGTGACTCCCGCCTCTTCCTCCAGACCCAAACAGGATGTTATTACTAAAAACACACTTTCAGCTTTAAATCAAGAACGCCTCCCAAATACACACACACAAGCGGTTAACATGAGCGGAACACACAAGTGTTCCTTTAGCAGCTTCAGGGGGAGGTGACGGGGGGTTACGGGGGGTGACGGGGTGGGGGGTGACGGGGTGGGGGGGTGACATGTGGTGGTGACGGGGCATCAGCAGAGCAGTAGATTATTATTGATGACATCACAAGGCAGATTACATGTAGACGATGAAGTCATTCTAATATTAAACTGGAGAAGCAACAGACACCTTCTAATATTAAACTGGAGAAGGGTTAGGGGTTAGGGTTTAGGGGTTAGGGGTTAGGGGTAGATATTAAACTGGAGAACCAACTGGGGAGGGGGTCACACAGCAAATAAAAGAAAAGCAAGGAAAAGACAACTTCCAGAAAGCCCAGAGGCAGTGCTCAGATTGTCCTGTGATTGGTCAGAGAGCAGAGGGGGCGGGGGGTTCCAAGACACTCCCATTCCTGTCTGCGTCTCAGTGCCGGCCAATCAGAACCACATCCTGTGTTTGTTTGTCATCGTCATGGTGACTCCGTAGCCCTGCGTGCGGCCGAACGGAGCTCTCCCATTGGTTCATATCAAAGGTCAAAAGGTTAAAGTGTGGAAAATCTCCACTAGTCATCTCCCAGAAGCCCCTGCTCCCCGCAGAGGGTGTTAGGGGTCAGGGGTCATTCCTCCTAACTCCCACTTCCCGTCTCTTCCTACTTGGTTATAGTTCCTCCTGTATCTTATCCTACTTTACACTATCCCTTGTTCCATCTCTCCTCTCTCTCTATCCCGCTCTCCTCTGTCTGCTCCTATCATCCTCCATCTATCTCTCTATCCCGCTCTCCTCTGTCTACTCCTATCATCCTCCATCTATCTCTCTATCCCGCTCTCCTCTGTCTACTCCTATCATCCTCCATCTATCTCTCTATCCCGCTCTCCTCTGTCTACTCCTATCATCCTCCATCTATCTCTCTATCCCGCTCTCCTCCTATCATCCTCCATCTATCTCTCTATCCCGCTCTCCTCCTATCATCCTCCATCTGTCTCTCTATCCCGCTCTCCTCCTATCATCCTCCATCTATCTCTCTATCTCGCTCTCCTCTGTCTACTCCTATCATCCTCCATCTATCTCTCTATCCCGCTCTCCTCTGTCTACTCCTATCATCCTCCATCTATCTCTCTATCCCGCTCTCCTCTGTCTACTCCTATCATCCTCCATCTATCTCTCTATCCCGCTCTCCTCCTATCATCCTCCATCTATCTCTCTATCCCGCTCTCCTCTGTCTGCTCCTATCATCCTCCATCTATCTCTTTATCCCGCTCTCCTCTGTCTACTCCTATCATCCTCCAGTCTACTCCTATCATCCTCTATCTCTCTATCCTTCCATCAGTCTCCAGATTGTGCCTTTAAAGACAAGGAGATATACAAACTGTATTTTCTATTTTCCTTAAAGGCACAGTCTGTAATTCAATGGTCATTTCAGTTCATCCTCTGATTCTTCATTTTATGAAGTCCTAGTCGGCAGTAACCCTAGTAACCCACAGAATATTATAAAAACTCAATATAATCCATAATCCCAAAGGTATTCCGTGTGTGTCGTATTCACTATTCCCAACGATGCCAGCTCCTGGCGATCCTGATATCCCAGAATATATTCCCAACCCGATTCCTCCTGATTCCCAAGTCAATATGGAGGTAGAATCTATCTCCAAGACAAGTCAGACCATTTCTATAGCAACACTATGAATCCAACTACGTCCTATGTAGTGTATACTGTCTGATCTGGTCTCTGTCTGTAACCAGGTGTATATATCTGACCTGGTCTCTCTGTACAGCTGAGCTGAGGCAGGGTGCTGTGGTTCCTCCCAGCCACCAGGGGGCTCCACCACAGGCTTCTTTCCTGCTGCTCTGCTCTCTTTGGGTTCAACGCAGCTATGCTACATTATAACAACATGGCTAACCCATGCTAGCTAAGGCTAACCCATGCTAGCTAAGGCTAACCCATGCTAGCTAAGGCTAACCCATGCTAGCTAAGGCTAACCCATGCTAGCTAAGGCTAACCGACACTAATACAGGCTAATACAAAAGCCTTAGGCTAACACATGAGTCCGGCTAGCATAAGGCTAACCCATGCTAACCTGTTTTGTGCAGTATAGCATGTTAAACCATTACGATGGTAACATGGCTAACTCAGGCTAACAGGCTAGCATGCTAACTATCATGGCATCTGGTAAGGCACCCAGCAGAAACAACCCAGAAACGTCCGTCTGTTTTGTGATAAAGTTCTCTTCATATATACATCTAATCTAACTCTTCACATAGAAAGAATGGAACTCTTCATACAGAAAGAATCTAACTACCATCTTCATAGAAATATCTTCTGGTACACAGTGCCGGTGGCAGAACAAATCAGTTGGATGGGCCTTTGATTTCTATAGGCGGGCACATTTTTTTCACGGGACCTCCTATGCATATTTCTTTATGAATGTTATATAAAGACCATAGGCGACACATGAGTTTCAAGTTTGGGGAAGATTACAATTTATCCTACCATTTCTACCGATCTGCGTGGCAGTTATGATTTGCATATGTGCATTTTCGTGGAACAGTTTCATTTTAATAATAACGTTTTCATTTCTCAAAATCGTTGTCACATGGTTAATCATAAGAATCTGAATTAAAATGATACAAATCTAAAAGTTAAAATTAAACTTATGCAAGAGCACCAGCCTTTGCCATATGGACACATTGATACACTGTGATCCACTGGTACCTAAAGAAAAGAAAGCATAGAACTCAGAGACAGCCTAAAGATCAATGCAGCAGTAAGCCTATAACTACCATAGAACTCAGAGACAGCCTTCAGGCCAACGCAGCAGTAAGCCTATAACTACCATCGTCAACTAAGTAAAATACACAGTCCTAAAGCCAACAAATAAAAACAGTAGAAAATATCCTGATAAAAATATTGTTTTTCATTTTCAATCTCATTCATCTCTCTACTCCGCCGTCTGCCTCCCATTCTATTGTCCTTGACCTGAGCCATCTCTAGCCAAGTGCAACATTGCATCAAATCATCAACTGAGTCCAGCCCAAACGCTAGCGAATTTGCAACATTGTATCAACTAGCCTATTCCGGGCCCTCAGAGAGTTTCCCGCACCAGTGAACTCGGGACAGAAAGCTGGTTTTTTCTGACGTTTCCCCTGGATATATGGGATGATCAGATATTTAGCTTTTTCACACCGAGGCTTGATGATTACCAAGTCTTTGAGAGCGTTGGATTTTTTTTTCAAATACCGTGAGGAACTATTAACATTCGCAATGGATGTTAAAAAATAATAAAGACTTCATTGACTTATTACTGTGTGAGGTGAAGAAAACATGCCTGAGAAGCGCAGCTTATTAGTGGTGGACGTGGTGTCTAAGATAATCAGACATCCCAAACGGGTTGTTCTACATATGACTGAGAAGCAGGCCAGGATAATCAGACATCCCAAACGGGTTGTTCTACATATGACTGAGAAGCAGGCCAGGATAATCAGACATCCCAAACGGGTTGTTCTACATATGACTGAGAAGCAGGCCAGGATAATCAGACATCCCAAACGGGTTGTTCTACATATGACTGAGAAGCAGGCCAGGATAATCAGACATCCCAAACGGGTTGTTCTACATATGACTGAGAAGCAGGCCAGGATAATCAGACATCCCAAACGGGTTGTTCTACATATGACTGAGAAGCAGGCCAGGATAATCAGACATCCCAAACGGGTTGTTCTACATATGACTGAGAAGCAGGCCAGGATAATCAGACATCCCAAAGCGGGTTGTTCTACATATGACTGAGAAGCAGGCCAGGATAATCAGACATCCCAAACGGGTTGTTCTACATATGACTGAGAAGCAGGCCAGGATAATCAGACATCCCAAACGGGTTGTTCTACATATGACTGAGAAGCAGGCCAGGATAATCAGACATCCCAAACGGGTTGTTCTACATATGACTGAGAAGCAGGCCAGGATAATCAGACATCCCAAACGGGTTGTTCTACATATGACTGAGAAGCAGGCCAGGATAATCAGACATCCCAAACGGGTTGTTCTACATATGACTGAGAAGCAGGCCAGGATAATCAGACATCCCAAACGGGTTGTTCTACATATGACTGAGAAGCAGGCCAGGATAATCAGACATCCCAAACGGGTTGTTCTACATATGACTGAGAAGCAGGCCAGGATAATCAGACATCCCAAACGGGTTGTTCTACATATGACTGAGAAGCAGGCCAGGATAATCAGACATCCCAAACGGGTTGTTCTACATATGACTGAGAAGCAGGCCAGGATAATCAGACATCCCAAACGGGTTGTTCTACATATGACTGAGAAGCAGGCCAGGATAATCAGACATCCCAAACGGGTTGTTCTACATATGACTGAGAAGCAGGCCAGGATAATCAGACATCCCAAACGGGTTGTTCTACATATGACTGAGAAGCAGGCCAGGATAATCAGACATCCCAAACGGGTTGTTCTACATATGACTGAGAAGCAGGCCAGGATAATCAGACATCCCAAACGGGTTGTTCTACATATGACTGAGAAGCAGGCCAGGATAATCAGACATCCCAAACGGGTTGTTCTACATATGACTGAGAAGCAGGCCAGGATAATCAGACATCCCAAACGGGTTGTTCTACATATGACTGAGAAGCAGGCCAGGATAATCAGACATCCCAAACGGGTTGTTCTACATATGACTGAGAAGCAGGCCAGGATAATCAGACATCCCAAACGGGTTGTTCTACATATGACTGAGAAGCAGGCCAGGATAATCAGACATCCCAACGGGTTGTTCTACATATGACTGAGAAGCAGGCCAGGATAATCAGACATCCCAAACGGGTTGTTCTACATATGACTGAGAAGCAGGCCAGGATAATCAGACATCCCAAACGGGTTGTTCTACATATGACTGAGAAGCAGGCCAGGATAATCAGACATCCCAAACGGGTTGTTCTACATATGACTGAGAAGCAGGCCAGGATAATCAGACATCCCAAACGGGTTGTTCTACATATGACTGAGAAGCAGGCCAGGATAATCAGACATCCCAAACGGGTTGTTCTACATATGACTGAGAAGCAGGCCAGGTAGACCTACTCAGGCTCCCTCAGCGTCATCAGGACAGAGAAACTAGACACCTGCTCATTGCTCACATAGAGCACCGTCATCAGGACAGAGAAACTAGACACCTGCTCATTGCTCACATAGAGCACTCCAAAAAAAAAAAGACAATGGAAAAAATGAACAGGAGTAATTATATAATTTTGGCAAAACATCAATTTACTTTATGGGAAGCCCGCATCCTAACTGTGCACCCGGCAACTTTCCAATTCGCAAGAGGCTGAAACCAGAGATCTGTATATAATGAGGAGATGCTCATGCAAGAGGCTGAAACCAGAGATCCTGTATATAATGAGGAGATGCTCATGCCTCTGCCCTAACAATGGGAGGCGTTGTCCCAAAGGAGGGAAGGTCCCCATATTATCATAGAAACACATTGGGCTTATTCTGGAGAGACTTCCTCTCTGCTGTAACTATCTCACTGGAGAAACATTCGAGTCAAACAGCGCCCCTCTATGTTACTATATGTCTCTGATGCTGTCTGGACAGAAATAGTTAACAGAGGAGGAGACAGAGGAGGAGACAGAGGAGGACACAGAGGAGGACACAGAGGACACAGAGGAGACAGAGGAGGAGACAGAGGAGGAGACAGAGGAGATGGGAGGAGGAGACATAGGAGACAGAGGAGGCAGAGGAGGAGACAGAGGAGGATACAGAGGAGACAGGAGGAGGAGAGAGGAGACAGAGGAGACAGAGGAGGAGACAGAGGACACAGAGGACACAGAGGACACAGAGGACACAGAGGAGACAGAGGAGGAGACAGAGGAGGAGACAGAGGAGACAGGAGGAGGAGACAGAGGAGACAGAGGAGGATACAGAGGAGACAGGAGGAGGAGAGAGGAGACAGAGGAGGCAGAGGTGGAGACAGAGGAGACAGAGGAGACAGATGGGTGCCGTTTCTGTCACTCGGATGCTTTCTCTGAGATTGACGGGTCTTTCTGTCGGCGCGTGTCTCGATCAAATAAATTATCAATATTTCAATATTTAATTTGGACGGGCATGGCGGTACGGTAGTTTGGGCCCTGCTGGTGCATGAAAATGTATCAACAACTAAACAGAACTGCTGAACTTCAGAACGACTATTTAAAAAGACAACCCCTGTCCTATATGAACCGGCTAACACACTACAGCAGTAACACACACCGTCGTTATTTAGTGTTGTGTGTGTGAGCGGCACAGAGTGCGCAGACTCATTGTTAAGCAGAGCGCTGACACACACACACTCTGTTCTGCATTCAATTACACAGACAGTCCATACAACTCCATTATACACCTTGTAGTGTAGTA
>NC_059230.1:10971580-10994080 GCF_020615455.1 Coregonus clupeaformis
ACAGGACCAGGGTACCTGGTAGTAATGTGACTGGGCCAGAAGGGTTATTTAGAACAGGACCAGGGTACCTGGTAGTAATGTGACTGGGCCAGTGGGGTTATTTAGAACAGGACCAGGGTACCTGGTAGTAATGTGACTGGGCCAGAAGGGTTATTTAGAACAGGACCAGGGTACCTGGTAGTAATGTGACTGGGCCAGTGGGGTTATTTAGAACAGGACCAGGGTACCTGGTAGTAATGTGACTGGGCCAGTAGGGTTATTTAGAACAGGACCAGGGTACCTGGTAGTAATGTGACTGGGCCAGTGGGGTTATTTAGAACAGGACCAGGGTACCTGGTAGTAATGTGACAGGGCCAGTAGGGTTATTTAGAACAGGACCAGGGTACCTGGTAGTAATGTGACTGGGCCAGTTGGGTTATTTAGAACAGGACCAGGGTACCTGGTAGTAATGTGACTGGGCCAGTAGGGTTATTTAGAACAGGACCAGGGTACCTGGTAGTAATGTGACTGGGCCAGTTGGGTTATTTAGAACAGGACCAGGGTACCTGGTAGTAATGTGACTGGGCCAGTTGGGTTATTTAGAACAGGACCAGGGTACCTGGTAGTAATGTGACTGGGCCAGTAGGGTTATTTAGAACAGGACCAGGGTACCTGGTAGTAATGTGACTGGGCCAGTGGGGTTATTTAGAACAGGACCAGGGTACCTGGTAGTATGTGACTGGGCCAGTGGGGTTATTTAGAACAGGACCAGGGTACCTGGTAGTAATGTGACTGGGCCAGTAGGGTTATTTAGAACAGGACCAGGGTACCTGGTAGTAATGTGACTGGGCCAGTAGGGGTTATTTAGAACAGGACCAGGGTACCTGGTAGTAATGTGACTGGGCCAGTAGGGTTATTTAGAACAGGACCAGGGTACCTGGTAGTAATGTGACTGGGCCAGTAGGGTTATTTAGAACAGGACCAGGGTACCTGGTAGTAATGTGACTGGGCCAGTAGGGTTATTTAGAACAGGACCAGGGTACCTGGTAGTAATGTGACTGGGCCAGTGGGTTATTTAGAACAGGACCAGGGTACCTGGTAGTAATGTGACTGGGCCAGTGGGTTATTTAGAACAGGACCAGGGTACCTGGTAGTAATGTGACTGGGCCAGTGGGGTTATTTAGAACAGGACCAGGGTACCTGGTAGTAATGTGACTGGGCCAGTGGGGTTATTTAGAACAGGACCAGGGTACCTGGTAGTAATGTGACTGGGCCAGTGGGGTTATTTAGAACAGGACCAGGGTACCTGGTAGTAATGTGACTGGGCCAGTGGGGTTATTTAGAACAGGACCAGGGTACCTGGTAGTAATGTGACTGGGCCAGTGGGGTTATTTAGAACAGGACCAGGGTACCTGGTAGTAATGTGACTGGGCCAGTGGGGTTATTTAGAACAGGACCAGGGTACCTGGTAGTAATGTGACTGGGCCAGTGGGGTTATTTAGAACAGGACCAGGGTACCTGGTAGTAATGTGACTGGGCCAGAGGGGTTATTTAGAACAGGACCAGGGTACCTGGTAGTAATGTGACTGGGCCAGTGGGGTTATTTAGAACAGGACCAGGGTACCTGGTAGTAATGTGACTGGGCCAGTGGGGTTATTTAGAACAGGACCAGGGTACCTGGTAGTAATGTGACTGGGCCAGTAGGGTTATTTAGAACAGGACCAGGGTACCTGGTAGTAATGTGACTGGGCCAGTGGGGATATTTAGAACAGGACCAGGGTACCTGGTAGTAATGTGACTGGGCCAGTGGGGTTATTTAGAACAGGACCAGGGTACCTGGTAGTAATGTGACTGGGCCAGTAGGGTTATTTAGAACAGGACCAGGGTACCTGGTAGTAATGTGACTGGGCCAGTGGGGTTATTTAGAACAGGACCAGGGTACCTGGCAGTAATGTGACTGGGCCAGTGGGGTTATTTAGAACAGGACCAGGGTACCTGGTAGTAATGTGACTGGGCCAGTAGGGTTATTTAGAACAGGACCAGGGTACCTGGTAGTAATGTGACTGGGCCAGTGGGTTATTTAGAACAGGACCAGGGTACCTGGTAGTAATGTGACTGGGCCAGTGGGTTATTTAGAACAGGACCAGGGTACCTGGTAGTAATGTGACTGGGCCAGTGGGTTATTTAGAACAGGACCAGGGTACCTGGTAGTAATGTGACTGGGCCAGTGGGTTATTTAGAACAGGACCAGGGTACCTGGTAGTAATGTGACTGGGCCAGTGGGGTTATTTAGAACAGGACCAGGGTACCTGGTAGTAATGTGACTGGGCCAGTGGGGTTATTTAGAACAGGACCAGGGTACCTGGTAGTAATGTGACTGGGCCAGTGGGGTTATTTAGGAACAGGACCAGGGTACCTGGTAGTAATGTGACTGGGCCAGTGGGGTTATTTAGAACAGGACCAGGGTACCTGGTAGTAATGTGACTGGGCCAGTGGGTTATTTAGAACAGGACCAGGGTACCTGGTAGTAATGTGACTGGGCCAGTGGGGTTATTTAGAACAGGACCAGGGTACCTGGTAGTAATGTGACTGGGCCAGTGGGTTATTTAGAACAGGACCAGGGTACCTGGTAGTAATGTGACTGGGCCAGTGGGGTTATTTAGAACAGGACCAGGGTACCTGGTAGTAATGTGACTGGGCCAGTGGGGTTATTTAGAACAGGACCAGGGTACCTGGTAGTAATGTGACTGGGCCAGTAGGGTTATTTAGAACAGGACCAGGGTACCTGGTAGTAATGTGACTGGGCCAGTGGGGTTATTTAGAACAGGACCAGGGTACCTGGTAGTAATGTGACTGGGCCAGTGGGGTTATTTAGAACAGGACCAGGGTACCTGGTAGTAATGTGACTGGGCCAGTAGGGTTATTTAGAACAGGACCAGGGTACCTGGTAGTAATGTGACTGGGCCAGTGGGGTTATTTAGAACAGGACCAGGGTACCTGGTAGTAATGTGACTGGGCCAGTGGGGTTATTTAGGAACAGGACCAGGGTACCTGGTAGTAATGTGACTGGGCCAGTGGGGTTATTTAGAACAGGACCAGGGTACCTGGTAGTAATGTGACTGGGCCAGTAGGGGTTATTTAGAACAGGACCAGGGTACCTGGTAGTAATGTGACTGGGCCAGTGGGGTTATTTAGAACAGGACCAGGGTACCTGGTAGTAATGTGACTGGGCCAGTGGGGTTATTTAGAACAGGACCAGGGTACCTGGTAGTAATGTGACTGGGCCAGTGGGTTATTTAGAACAGGACCAGGGTACCTGGTAGTAATGTGACTGGGCCAGTGGGGTTATTTAGAACAGGACCAGGGTACCTGGTAGTAATGTGACTGGGCCAGTGGGGTTATTTAGAACAGGACCAGGGTACCTGGTAGTAATGTGACTGGGCCAGTGGGGTTATTTAGAACAGGACCAGGGTACCTGTAGTAATGTGACTGGGCCAGTGGGGTTATTTAGGAACAGGACCAGGGTACCTGGTAGTAATGTGACTGGGCCAGTGGGGTTATTTAGAACAGGACAGGGTACCTGGTAGTAATGTGACTGGGCCAGTGGGGTTATTTAGAACAGGACCAGGGTACCTGGTAGTAATGTGACTGGGCCAGTGGGGTTATTTAGAACAGGACCAGGGTACCTGGTAGTAATGTGACTGGGCCAGTAGGGGTTATTTAGAACAGGACCAGGGTACCTGGTAGTAATGTGACTGGGCCAGTGGGGTTATTTAGAACAGGACCAGGGTACCTGGTAGTAATGTGACTGGGCCAGTGGGGTTATTTAGAACAGGACCAGGGTACCTGGTAGTATGTGACTGGGCCAGGGTTAAGAACAGACAGGAGGAGATGAGGGTTATTTAGAACAGGACCAGGGTACCTGGTAGTAATGTGACTGGGCCAGTGGGGTTATTTAGAACAGGACCAGGGTACCTGGTAGTAATGTGACTGGGCCAGTGGGGTTATTTAGGAACAGGACCAGGGTACCTGGTGTAATGTGACTGGGCCAGTGGGGTTATTTAGAACAGGACCAGGTACCTGGTAGTAATGTGACTGGGCCAGTGGGTTATTTAGAACAGGACCAGGGTACCTGTGTAGTAATGTGACTGGGCCAGTGGGGTTATTTAGAACAGGACCAGGGTACCTGGTAGTAATGACTGGGCCAGTGGGGTTATTTAGAACAGGACCAGGGTACCTGGTAGTAATGTGACTGGGCCAGTGGGGTTATTTAGAACAGGACCAGGGTACCTGGTAGTAATGTGACTGGGCCAGTAGGGTTATTTAGAACAGGACCAGGGTACCTGGTAGTAATGTGACTGGGCCAGTGGGGTTATTTAGAACAGGACCAGGGTACCTGGTAGTAATGTGACTGGGCCAGTAGGGTTATTTAGAACAGGACCAGGGTACCTGGTAGTAATGTGACTGGGCCAGTGGGGTTATTTAGAACAGGACCAGGGTACCTGGTAGTAATGTGACTGGGCCAGTGGGGTTATTTAGAACAGGACCAGGGTACCTGGTAGTAATGTGACTGGGCCAGTGGGGTTATTTAGAACAGGACCAGGGTACCTGGTAGTAATGTGACTGGGCCAGTAGGGTTATTTAGAACAGGACCAGGGTACCTGGTAGTAATGTGACTGGGCCAGTGGGGTTATTTAGGAACAGGACCAGGGTACCTGGTAGTAATGTGACTGGGCCAGTAGGGTTATTTAGAACAGGACCAGGGTACCTGGTAGTAATGTGACTGGGCCAGTAGGGGTTATTTAGAACAGGACCAGGGTACCTGGTAGTAATGTGACTGGGCCAGTAGGGTTATTTAGAACAGGACCAGGGTACCTGGTAGTAATGTGACTGGGCCAGTAGGGTTATTTAGAACAGGACCAGGGTACCTGGTAGTAATGTGACTGGGCCAGTAGGGTTATTTAGGAACAGGACCAGGGTACCTGGTAGTAATGTGACTGGGCCAGTAGGGTTATTTAGAACAGGACCAGGGTACCTGGTAGTAATGTGACTGGGCCAGAGGGGTTATTTAGAACAGGACCAGGGTACCTGGTAGTAATGTGACTGGGCCAGAAGGGTTATTTAGAACAGGACCAGGGTACCTGGTAGTAATGTGACTGGGCCAGTAGGGTTATTTAGAACAGGACCAGGGTACCTGGTAGTAATGTGACTGGGCCAGTAGGGTTATTTAGAACAGGACCAGGGTACCTGGTAGTAATGTGACTGGGCCAGTGGGGTTATTTAGAACAGGACCAGGGTACCTGGTAGTAATGTGACTGGGCCAGGGGGTTATTTAGAACAGGACCAGGGTACCTGGTAGTAATGTGACTGGGCCAGTAGGGTTATTTAGAACAGGACCAGGGTACCTGGTAGTAATGTGACTGGGCCAGTGGGGTTATTTAGAACAGGACCAGGGTACCTGGTAGTAATGTGACTGGGCCAGTAGGGTTATTTAGAACAGGACCAGGGTACCCTGGTAGCAATGTGACTGGGCCAGTAGGGGTTATTTAGGAACAGGACCAGGGTACCTGGTAGTAATGTGACTGGGCCAGTAGGGTTATTTAGAACAGGACCAGGGTACCTGGTAGTAATGTGACTGGGCCAGTGGGGTTATTTAGAACAGGACCAGGGTACCTGGTAGTAATGTGACTGGGCCAGTGGGGTTATTTAGAACAGGACCAGGGTACCTGGTAGTAATGTGACTGGGCCAGTAGGGTTATTTAGAACAGGACCAGGGTACCTGGTAGTAATGTGACTGGGGCCAGTAGGGGTTATTTAGGAACAGGACCAGGGTACCTGGTAGTAATGTGACTGGGCCAGTGGGGTTATTTAGAACAGGACCAGGGTACCTGGTAGTAATGTGACTGGGCCAGTAGGGTTATTTAGAACAGGACCAGGGTACCTGGTAGTAATGTGACTGGGCCAGTAGGGTTATTTAGAACAGGACCAGGGTACCTGGTAGTAATGTGACTGGGCCAGTAGGGTTATTTAGAACAGGACCAGGGTACCTGGTAGTAATGTGACTGGGCCAGGGGGTTATTTAGGAACAGGACCAGGGTACCTGGTAGTAATGTGACTGGGCCAGTAGGGTTATTTAGAACAGGACCAGGGTACCTGGTAGT
This sequence comes from Coregonus clupeaformis, assembly GCF_020615455.1. Taxonomy (NCBI): domain Eukaryota; kingdom Metazoa; phylum Chordata; class Actinopteri; order Salmoniformes; family Salmonidae; genus Coregonus; species Coregonus clupeaformis. Next base: position 10,977,721 of record NC_059230.1, read on the forward strand.
AATGTGACTGGGCCAGTAGGGTTATTTAGAACAGGACCAGGGTACCTGGTAGTAATGTGACTGGGCCAGAGCCAGTGGGGTTATTTAGAACAGGACCAGGGTACCTGGTAGTAATGTGACTGGGCCAGTGGGGTTATTTAGAACAGGACCAGGGTACCTGGTAGTAATGTGACTGGGCCAGTGGGGTTATTTAGAACAGGACCAGGGTACCTGGTAGTAATGTGACTGGGCCAGCAGGGTTATTTAGAACAGGACCAGGGTACCTGGTAGTAATGTGACTGGGCCAGTAGGGTTATTTAGGAACAGGACCAGGGTACCTGGTAGTAATGTGACTGGGCCAGTGGGGTTATTTAGAACAGGACCAGGGTACCTGGTAGTAATGCTGACTGGGCCAGTGGGGTTATTTAGAACAGGACCAGGGTACCTGGTAGTAATGTGACTGGGCCAGTAGGGGTTATTTAGGAACAGGACCAGGGTACCTGGTAGTAATGTGACTGGGCCAGTAGGGTTATTTAGAACAGGACCAGGGTACCTGGTAGTAGTGTGACTGGCAGAGCCAGTGGGGTTATTTAGAACAGGACCAGGGTACCTGGTAGTAATGTGACTGGGCCAGTAGGGTTATTTAGGAACAGGACAGGGTATGGTAGTAATGTGATGGGCAGTAGGGAAGAACAGGACAGGGTACCTGGTAGTAATGTGACTGGCAGTGGGGTATTAGGAACAGGACAGGACTGGTAGTAATGTGACAAAGTATTTAAGAACAGGACCAGGGTACCTGGTAGTAATGTGACTGGGCCAGTGGGGTTATTTAGAACAGGACCAGGGTACCTGGTAGTAATGTGACTGGGCCAGTAGGGTTATTTAGGAACAGGACCAGGGTACCTGGTAGTAATGTGACTGGGCAGTGGGTATTTAAGAAAGAAAATATTTGAAGAAATTAGAGAAGGATGGAGTAATGTGACTGCAGGATTTAGAACAGGACAGGGTACCTGGTAGGAAAGGGAAGTATAGAAAGGAAGGGTATGGTAGTAATGGATGGGCAGTGGGGTTATTTAGAACAGGACCAGGGTACCCGGAGTAATGGGAGGGCCAGTGGGGTTATTTAGAAAGGACCAGGGTACCTGGTAGTAATGTGACTACAAGGGTTATTTAGAACAGGACCAGGCTGGTAGTAATGTGACTGGGCCAGTGGGGTTATTTAGAACAGGACCAGGGTACCTGGTAGTAATGTGACTGGGCCAGTGGGGTTATTTAGAAAAGGACCAGGGTACCTGGTAGTAAGTGACTGGGCCAGTGGGGTTATTTAGAACAGGACCAGGGTACCTGGTAGTAATGTGACTGGGCCAGGGTTATTTAGAACAGGACCAGGTACCTGGTAGCAATGTGACTGGGCCAGTGGGGTTATTTAGAACAGGACCAGGGTACCTGGTAGTAATGTGACTGGGCCAGTAGGGGTTATTTAGAACAGGACCAGGGTACCTGGTAGTAATGTGACTGGGCCAGGGGTTATTTAGAACAGGACCAGGGTACCTGGTAGTAATGTGACTGGGCCAGTAGGGTTATTTAGAACAGGACCAGGGTACCTGGTAGTAATGTGACTGGGCCAGTGGGGTTATTTAGAACAGGACCAGGGTACCTGGTAGTAATGTGACTGGGCCAGTGGGGTTATTTAGAACAGGACCAGGGTACCTGGTAGTAATGTGACTGGGCCAGTGGGGTTATTTAGAACAGGACCAGGGTACCTGTAGTAAGTGATGGGCAGGAGGGTATTTAGAAACAGGACAGTACTGGTAGTAATGGACTGGGCAGAGGGTATAGAACAGGACAGAAAGAAGACGCAGAGGGTTATTGAGAACAGGACAGGCAAGTGAAACCACAGAGGGATAGAACGGGGTGGTAGTAATGGACTGGCAGGGGGTATTTAGAACAGGACAGGTAGTAGTAATGTGACTGGGAAGAAGGAAGAAAGGAAAGTATAAGATGGGCAGTGGGTTATTAGAACAGGACAGGGGATGGTAGTAAGTGATGGGCAGAGCCAGTAGTATTAGAACAGGACCAGGGTACCTAGTAATGGGACTGGGCAGAGGGTATTAGAACAGGACCAGGGACCTGGTAGTAATGTGATATTTAGAACAGAAAAGAGGGCCAGTATATTTAGAACAGGACCAGGGTACCTGGTAGTATGTGACTGGGCCAGTAGGGTTATTTAGAACAGGACCAGGTATGTAGTAAGTGATAAGCCAATTATAGAAAAGGAATACCCTGGCAGTAGGGTTATTATTTAGAAAGGACAGGTAACGTAAAGTGACTGGGAAGTAGGGTTATTTAGAACAGGACCAGGGTACCTGGTAGTAATGTGATAGCAAATAGTAGGGTTAGTTTAGAACAGGACCAGGGTAAAAAAAGGACCAGACGATGTGACTGGGCCAGTAGGTTATTTAGAACAGGACCAGGTACCTGGAGTAATGTGACTGGGCCAGTAGGGTTATTTAGAACAGGACCAGGGTACCTGGTAGTAATGTGACTGGGCCAGTGGGGTTATTTAGAACAGGACCAGGGTACCTGGTAGTAATGTGACTGGGCCAGTGGGGTTATTTAGAAAGGACAGGGTACCTGGTAGTAGTGACTGGGCCAGTAGGGTTATTTAGAACAGGACCAGGGTACCTGGTAGTAATGTGACTGGGCCAGTAGGGTTATTTAGAACAGGACCAGGGTACCTGGTAGCAATGTGACTGGGCCAGTGGGGTTATTTAGAACAGGACCAGGGTACCTGGTAGTAATGTGACTGGGCCAGTGGGGTTATTTAGAACAGGACCAGGGTACCTGGTAGTAATGTGACTGGGCCAGTAGGGTTATTTAGAACAGGACCAGGGTACCTGGTAGTAATGTGACTGGGCCAGTGGGGTTATTTAGAACAGGACCAGGGTACCTGGTAGTAATGTGACTGGGCCAGTAGGGTTATTTAGAACAGGACCAGGGTACCTGGTAGTAATGTGACTGGGCCAGTGGGGGTTATTTAGAACAGGACCAGGGTACCTGGTAGTAATGTGACTGGGCCAGTGGGTTATTTAGAACAGGACCAGGGTACCTGGTAGTAATGTGACTGGGCCAGTAGGGTTATTTAGGAACAGGACCAGGGTACCTGGTAGTAATGTGACTGGGCCAGTAGGGTTATTTAGAACAGGACCAGGGTACCTGGTAGTAATGTGACTGGGCCAGTGGGGTTATTTAGAACAGGACCAGGGTACCTGGTAGTAATGTGACTGGGCCAGTGGGGTTATTTAGAACAGGACCAGGGTACCTGGTAGTAATGTGACTGGGCCAGTGGGGTTATTTAGAACAGGACCAGGGTACCTGGTAGTAATGTGACTGGGCCAGTAGGGTTATTTAGAACAGGACCAGGTACCTGGTAGTAATGTGAGTGGGGGCCGGGCCTATTTAGAACAGACCAGGTACCTGTAATGTGACTGGGCCAGTGGGGTTATTTAGAACAGGACCAGGGTACCTGGTAGTAATGTGACTGGGCCAGTAGGGTTATTTAGAACAGGACCAGGGTACCTGGTAGTAATGTGACTGGGCCAGTGGGGTTATTTAGGAACAGGACCAGGGTACCTGGTAGTAATGTGACTGGGCCAGTGGGGTTATTTAGAACAGGACCAGGGTACCTGGTAGTAATGTGACTGGGCCAGTAGGGTTATTTAGAACAGGACCAGGTACCTGGTAGTAATGTGACTGGGCCAGTAGGGGTTATTTAGAACAGGACCAGGGTACCTGGTAGTAATGTGACTGGGCCAGTAGGGTTATTTAGAACAGGACCAGGGTACCTGGTAGTAATGTGACTGGGCCAGTGGGGTTATTTAGAACAGGACCAGGGTACCTGGTAGTAATGTGACTGGGCCAGTGGGGTTATTTAGAACAGGACCAGGGTAGACTGGGCCAGTGGGGTTATTTAGGAACAGGACCAGGGTACCTGGTAGTAATGTGACTGGGCAGTGGGGTTATTTAGAACAGGACCAGGTACCTGGAGTAATGTGGATAGGCCAGTGGGGTTATTTAGGAAATAGGACAGGCGTACCTGGTAGTAATGTGACTGGGCCAGTGGGGTTATTTAGAACAGGACCAGGGTACCTGGTAGTAATGTGACTGGGCCAGTGGGGTTATTTAGGAACAGGACCAGGGTACCTGGTAGTAATGTGACTGGGCCAGTAGGGGTTATTTAGAACAGGACCAGGGTACCTGGTAGTAATGTGACTGGGCCAGTGGGGTTATTTAGGAACAGGACCAGGGTACCTGGTAGTAATGTGACTGGGCCAGTAGGGTTATTTAGAACAGGACCAGGGTACCTGGTAGTAATGTGACTGGGGCCAGTGGGGTTATTTAGGAACAGGACCAGGGTACCTGGTAGTAATGTGACTGGGCCAGTAGGGTTATTTAGAACAGGACCAGGGACCTGGTAGTAAGTGACTGGGCCAGTAGGGTTATTTAGAACAGGACCAGGGTACCTGGTAGTAATGTGACTGGGCCAGTAGGGTTATTTAGGAACAGGACCAGGGTACCTGGTAGTAATGTGACTGGGCCAGTAGGGTTATTTAGAACAGGACCAGGGTACCTGGTAGTAATGTGACTGGGCCAGTGGGGTTATTTAGAACAGGACCAGGGTACCTGGTAGTAATGGACTGGGCCAGTGGGGTTATTTAGAACAGGACCAGGGTACCTGGTAGTAATGTGACTGGGCCAGTGAGGGTTATTTAGGAACAGGACCAGGGTACCTGGTAGTAATGTGACTGGGCCAGTAGGGTTATTTAGAACAGGACCAGGGTACCTGGTAGTAATGTGACTGGGCCAGTAGGGTTATTTAGAACAGGACCAGGGTACCTGGTAGTAATGTGACTGGGCCAGTAGGGTTATTTAGAACAGGACCAGGGTACCTGGTAGTAATGTGACTGAGACAGTAGGGTTATTTAGAACAGGACCAGGGTACCGGTAGTAATGTGACTGGGCAGTGGGGATTTAGAAAGGACAGGGTAAGAGTAAGTGACTGGGCAGTAGGGTTATTTAGGAACAGGGACCAGGGTACTGGTAGTAACGTGACTGGGCAGAAGGGTTATTTAGAACAGGACCAGGGTACCTGGTAGTAATGTGACTAGGGCCAGTAGGGTTATTTAGGAACAGGACCAGGGTACCTGGTAGTAATGTGACTGGGCCAGTAGGGTTATTTAGAACAGGACCAGGGTACCTGGTAGTAATGTGACTGGGCCAGTAGGGTTATTTAGAACAGGACCAGGGTACCTGGTAGTAATGTGACTGGGCGAGCCAGTGGGGTTATTTAGGAACAGGACCAGGGTACCTGGTAGTAATGTGACTGGGCCAGTAGGGTTATTTAGAACAGGACCAGGGTACCTGGTAGTAATGTGACTGGGCCAGTGGGGTTATTTAGGAACAGGACCAGGGACCTGGTAGTAATGTGACTGGGCCAGTAGGGTTATTTAGAACAGGACCAGGGTACCTGGTAGTAATGTGACTGGGCCAGTAGGGTTATTTAGAACAGGACCAGGGTACCTGGTAGTAATGTGACTGGGCCAGTGGGGTTATTTAGGAACAGGACCAGGGTACCTGGTAGTAATGTGACTGGGCCAGTAGGGTTATTTAGGAACAGGACCAGGGTACCTGGTAGTAATGTGACTGGGCCAGTAGGGGTTATTTAGAACAGGACCAGGGTACCTGGTAGTAATGTGACTGGGCCAGTAGGGTTATTTAGAACAGGACCAGGGTACCTGGTAGTAATGTGACTGGGCCAGTAGGGTTATTTAGGAACAGGACCAGGGTACCTGGTAGTAATGTGACTGGGCCAGTAGGGTTATTTAGAACAGGACCAGGGTACCTGGTAGTAATGTGACTGGGCCAGTGGGGTTATTTAGAACAGGACCAGGGTACCTGGTAGTAATGTGACTGGGCCAGTAGGGTTATTTAGAACAGGACCAGGGTACCTGGTAGTAATGTGACTGGGCCAGTGGGGTTATTTAGGAACAGGACCAGGGTACCTGGTAGTAATGTGACTGGGCCAGTAGGGGTTATTTAGAACAGGACCAGGGTACCTGGTAGTAATGTGACTGGGCCAGTAGGGTTATTTAGAACAGACCAGGGTACCTGGTAGTAATGTGATGGCAGGCCAGTGGGGTTATTTAGAACAGGACCAGGGTACCTGGTAGTAATGTGACTGGGCCAGTAGGGTTATTTAGAACAGGACCAGGGTACCTGGTAGTAATGTGACCTGGGCCAGTGGGGTTATTTAGAACAGGACCAGGGTACCTGTAGTAATGTGACTGGGCCAGTGGGGTTATTTAGAACAGGACCAGGGTACCTGGTAGTAATGTGACTGGGCCAGTGGGGTTATTTAGAACAGGACCAGGGTACCTGGTAGTAATGTGACTGGGCCAGTAGGGTTATTTAGAACAGGACCAGGGTACCTGGTAGTAATGTGACTGGGCCAGTAGGGTTATTTAGAACAGGACCAGGGTACCTGGTAGTAATGTGACTGGGCCAGAGAGTGGGGTTATTTAGAACAGGACCAGGGTACCTGGTAGTAATGTGACTGGGCCAGTAGGTATTTAGAACAGGACCAGGGTACCTGAAGTAATGTGACTGGGCCAGTAGGGTTATTTAGAACAGGACCAGGGTACCTGGTAGTAATGTGACTGGGCCAGTAGGGTTATTTAGGAACAGGACCAGGGTACCTGGTAGTAATGTGACTGGGCCAGTGGGGTTATTTAGAACAGGACCAGGGTACCTGGTAGTAATGTGACTGGGCCAGTGGGGTTATTTAGAACAGGACCAGGGTACCTGTAGTAATGTGACTGGGCCAGTGGGGTTAATTAGGAACAGGACCAGGGTACCTGGTAGTAATGTGACTGGGCCAGTAGGGTTATTTAGAACAGGACCAGGGTACCTGGTAGTAATGTGACTGGGCCAGTGGGGTTATTTAGAACAGGACCAGGGTACCTGGTAGTAATGTGACTGGGCCAGAGCCAGTGGGGTTATTTAGAACAGGACCAGGGTACCTGGTATTAATGTGACTGGGCCAGTGGGGTTATTTAGAACAGGACCAGGGTACCTGGTAGTAATGTGACTGGGCCAGAGCCAGTGGGTATTTAGAACAGGACCAGGGTACCTGGTAGTATGTGACTGGGCCAATAGGGTTATTTAGAACAGGACCAGGGTACCTGGTAGTAATGTGACTGGGCCAGTGGGGTTATTTAGAACAGGACCAGGGTACCTGGTAGTAATGTGACTGGGCCAGAGCCAGTGGGGTTATTTAGAACAGGACCAGGGTACCTGGTAGTAATGTGACTGGGCCAGTAGGGTTATTTAGAACAGGACCAGGGTACCTGGTAGTAATGTGACTGGGGCAGTAGGGTTATTTAGAACAGGACCAGGGTACCTGGTAGTAATGTGACTGGGCCAGTAGGGTTATTTAGAACAGGACCAGGGTACCTGGTAGTAATGTGACTGGGCCAGTGGGGTTATTTAGAACAGGACCAGGGTACCTGGCAGTAATGTGACTGGGCCAGTAGGGTTATTTAGAACAGGACCAGGGTACCTGGTAGTAATGTGACTGAGCCAGTGGGGTTATTTAGAACAGGACCAGGGTACCTGGTAGTAATGTGACTGGGCCAGTGGGGTTATTTAGAACAGGACCAGGGTACCTGGTAGTAATGTGACTGGGCCAGTGGGGTTATTTAGAACAGGACCAGGGTACCTGGTAGTAATGTGACTGGGCCAGAGCCAGTGGGGTTATTTAGAACAGGACCAGGGTACCTGGTAGTAATGTGACTGGGCCAGTAGGGTTATTTAGAACAGGACCAGGGTACCTGGTAGTAATGTGACTGGGCCAGTAGGGTTATTTAGAACAGGACCAGGGTACCTGGGTAATGTGACTGGGCCAGTAGGGGTTATTTAGGAACAGACCAGGGTACCTGGTAGTAATGTGACTGGGCCAGTGGGGTTATTTAGAACAGGACCAGGGTACCTGGTAGTAATGTGATTGGGCCAGAGCCAGTGGGGTTATTTAGAACAGGACCAGGGTACCTGGTAGTAATGTGACTGGGCCAGTAGGGTTATTTAGGAACAGGACCAGGGTACCTGGTAGTAATGTGACTGAGCCAGTGGGGTTATTTAGAACAGGACCAGGGTACCTGGTAGTAATGTGACTGGGCCAGTGGGGTTATTTAGGAACAGGACCAGGGTACCTGGTAGTAATGTGACTGGGCCAGTGGGGTTAATTAGAACAGGACCAGGGTACCTGGTAGTAATGTGACTGGGCCAGTGGGGTTATTTAGAACAGGACCAGGGTACCTGGTAGTAATGTGACTGGGCCAGTAGGGGTTATTTAGAACAGGACCATGGTACCTGGTAGTAAGACTGGGCCAGTAGGGTTATTTAGAACAGGACCAGGGTACCTGGTAGTAATGTGACTGGGCAGTGGGGTTAATTAGAACAGGACCAGGGTACCTGGTAGTAATGTGACTGGGCCAGTGGGGTTATTTAGAACAGGACCAGGGTACCTGGTAGTAATGTGACTGGGCCAGTAGGGTTATTTAGAACAGGACCAGGGTACCTGGTAGTAATGTGACTGGGCCAGTAGGGTTATTTAGAACAGGACCAGGGTACCTGGTAGTAATGTGACTGGGCCAGAGCCAGTGGGGTTATTTAGAACAGGACCAGGGTACCTGGTAGTAATGTGACTGGGCCAGTAGGGTTATTTAGAACAGGACCAGGGTACCTGGTAGTAATGTGACTGGGCCAGTAGGGTTATTTAGAACAGGACCAGGGTACCTGGAGTAATGATGACTGGGCCAGTAGGGTTATTTAGAACAGGACCAGGGTACCTGGTAGTAATGTGACTGGGCCAGTGGGGTTATTTAGAACAGGACCAGGGTACCTGGTAGTAATGTGACTGGGCCAGTGGGGTTATTTAGAACAGGACCAGGGTACCTGGTAGTAATGTGACTGGGCCAGTGGGGTTAATTAGAACAGGACCAGGGTACCTGGTAGTAATGTGACTGGGCCAGTAGGGTTATTTAGAACAGGACCAGGGTACCTGGTAGTAATGTGACTGGGCCAGAGGGGTTATTTAGAACAGGACCAGGGTACCTGGTAGTAATGTGACGGGCCAGAGCCAGTGGGGTTATTTAGAACAGGACCAGGTACCTGGTATTAATGTGACTGGGCCAGTGGGGTTATTTAGAACAGGACCAGGGTACCTGGTAGTAATGTGACTGGGCCAGAGCCAGTGGGGTTATTTAGAACAGGACCAGGGTACCTGGTAGTAATGTGACTGGGCCAGTAGGGTTATTTAGAACAGGACCAGGGTACCTGGTAGTAATGTGACAGGGCCAGTGGGGTTATTTAGAACAGGACCAGGGTACCTGGTAGTAATGTGACTGGGCCAGAGCCAGTGGGGTTATTTAGAACAGGACCAGGGTACCTGGTAGTAATGTGACTGGGCCAGTAGGGTTATTTAGAACAGGACCAGGGTACCTGGTAGTAATGTGACTGGGCCAGTAGGGTTATTTAGAACAGGACCAGGGTACCTGGTAGTAATGTGACTGGGCCAGTAGGGTTATTTAGAACAGGACCAGGGTACCTGGTAGTAATGTGACTGGGCCAGTGGGGTTATTTAGAACAGGACCAGGGTACCTGGAGTAATGTGACTGGGCCAGTAGGGTTATTTAGAACAGGACCAGGGTACCTGGTAGTAATGTGACTGAAGCCAGTGGGGTTATTTAGGAACAGGACCAGGGTACCTGGTAGTAATGTGACTGGGCCAGTGGGGTTATTTAGAACAGGACCAGGGTACCTGGTAGTAATGTGACTGGGCCAGTGGGGTTATTTAGAACAGGACCAGGGTACCTGGTAGTAATGTGACTGGGCCAGAGCCAGTGGGGTTATTTAGAACAGGACCAGGGTACCTGGTAGTAATGTGACTGGGCCAGTAGGGTTATTTAGAACAGGACCAGGGTACCTGGTAGTAATGTGACGGGCCAGTAGGGTTATTTAGAACAGGACCAGGGTACCTGGTAGTAATGTGACTGGGCCAGTAGGGTTATTTAGAACAGGACCAGGGTACCTGGTAGTAATGTGACTGGGCCAGTGGGGTTATTTAGAACAGGACCAGGGTACCTGGTAGTAATGTGACTGGGCCAGTAGGGTTATTTAGAACAGGACCAGGGTACCTGGTAGTAATGTGACTGAGCCAGTGGGGTTATTTAGAACAGGACCAGGGTACCTGGTAGTAATGTGACTGGGCCAGTGGGGTTATTTAGAACAGGACCAGGGTACCTGGTAGTAATGTGACTGGGCCAGTGGGGTTAATTAGAACAGGACCAGGGTACCGGTAGTAATGTGACTGGGCCAGTGGGGGTTATTTAGGAACAGGACCAGGGTACCTGGTAGTAATGTGACTGGGCCAGTAGGGTTATTTAGAACAGGACCATGGTACCTGGTAGTAATGTGACTGGGCCAGTAGGGTTATTTAGAACAGGACCAGGGTACCTGGTAGTAATGTGACTGGGCAGTGGGGTTAATTAGAACAGGACCAGGGTACCTGGTAGTAATGTGACTGGGCCAGTGGGGTTATTTAGAACAGGACCAGGGTACCTGGTAGTAATGTGACTGGGCCAGTAGGGTTATTTAGAACAGGACCAGGGTACCTGGTAGTAATGTGACTGGGCCAGTAGGGTTATTTAGAACAGGACCAGGGTACCTGGTAGTAATGTGACTGGGCCAGAGCCAGTGGGGTGTAGGGTTGTAATTGGGGTGGTAACACTACTGTACCTCGTAGCAGATCTCTTTGACCGCCTGCATCCTCAGGTCTCTGATGGTAACCCGTTTGGGGTCTTTGCTGATTCGTCGACGCTGAGGGATCTGATAGACCCGGAGTGGCTCCCGACGTTTACCACTACTGGGCAGTCCACAGCGCTTCACTATCGACTGGACCTATAGAATTACAACATATCGTTTACCACTACTGGGCAGTCCACAGCGCTTCACTATCGACTGGACCTATAGAATTACAACATATCGTTTACCACTACTGGGCAGTCCACAGCGCTTCACTATCGACTGGACCTATAGAATTACAACATATACACTACCAGTCTAAAGTTTGGACACACCTACTCATTCCAGGGTTTTTCTTTATTTTTATTATTTTCTACATTGTAGAATAATAGTGAAGACATCAAAACTATTAAATAACACATATGGAATCATGTAGTAACCAAAAAAGTGTTAAACAAATCAAAATATATTTTATATTTGAGATTCTGGTTTGGGCTTAGTGGGACTATCATTTGTTTTTCAACAGGATAATGACCCAACACACCTCCAGGCTGTGTAAGGGCTATTTTACCAAGAAGGAGAGTGATGGAGTGCTGCATCAGATGACCTGGCCTCCACAATCCCTCGACCTCAACCAAATTGAGATGGTTTGGGATGAGTTGGACCACAGAGTGAAGGAAAAGCAGCCAACAAGTGCTCAGCATATGTGTGAACACATTCAAGACTGTTTTAAAAGCATTCCAGGTGAAGCTGGTTGAGAGAATGCCAAGAGTGTGCAAAGCTGTCATCAAGGCAAAGGGTGGTTACTTTGAAGAGTCTCAAATATAAAATATATTTTGATTTGTTTAACACTTTTTTTGGTTACTACATGATTCCATATGTGTTATTTCATAGTTTTGATGTCTTCACTATTATTCTACAATGTAGAAAATAGTAAAAATAAAGAAAAACCCTGGAATGAGGAGGTGTGTCCAAACTTTTGACTGGTACTGTACATATAGTTATAGAACTGTGTGTGTGTGTGGTGTGTGTGGTGTGTGTGGTGTGTGTGTGGTGTGGTGTGTGGTGTGTGGTGTGTGTGTGTGTGTGTGGGGTGTGTGTGTGTGTGTGTGGTGTGTGGTGTGTGTGGTGTGTGGTGTGTGTGTGGTGTGGTGTGTGTGTGTGTGGGTGGTGTGTGTGTGTGTGGTGTGTGGTGTGTGGTGTGTGTGGTGTGTGGTGTGGTGTGTGGTGTGTGGTGTGTGTGGTGTGTGGTGTGGTGTGTGGTGTGTGTGGTGTGTGGTGTGTGTGGTGTGTGGTGTGTGTGTGGTGTGTGTGTGTATGGTGTGTGTTGGGTGTGTGTGTGGTGTGTGGTGTGTGGTGTGTGTGGTGTGTGTGGTGTGTGGTGTGTGTGGTGTGTGGTGTGTGTGGTGTGTGGTGTGTGTGGTGTGTGTGGTGTGTGGTGTGTGGTGTGTGTGGTGTGGTGTGTGGTGTGTGGTGTGGTGTGTGGTGTGTGGTGTGTGTGTACCTTGTTAGCAGGTAGTTTCTCTCTGAGTGAGGAGATCAGTCTCCAGCTCTCTTCACAGGATCTCTTATCAGAGTCATCTCCACTGTCTGAGTCGGTATACTGAGGAGAGGGTTAATACCAACATCAGTCTCCTCCTCCTCTCTCCTGTACTAACCCTAACCCTCAGTCAGTCAGCCAGTCAGTCAGTCAGCCAGCCAGTCAGTCAGTCAGCCAGCCAGCCAGCCAGCCAGCCAGCCAGCCAGCCAGTCAGCCAGCCAGTCAGCCAGTCAGCCAGTCAGCCAGTCAGCCAGTCAGCCAGCCAGCCAGCCAGCCAGCCAGTCAGCCAGTCAGCCAGTCAGCCAGCCAGCCAGCCAGCCAGTCAGTCAGCCAGTCAGCCAGCCAGTCAGTCAGTCAGTCAGCCAGCCAGCCAGCCAGCCAGTCAGCCAGCCAGCCAGTCAGCCAGTCAGCCAGCCAGCCAGCCAGCCAGCCAGCCAGCCAGTCAGCCAGTCAGCCAGTCAGTCTTACCAGTCTCTGTTGTTCCAGTAAGAGGTCAGCCTCTTCCTTCTCTCTCCGGTACTGAATCTCCATGTCCTGCAGTCTGGGAGAGAGACAGCGGGGTTTAACCAGTTGAGCTGACAGATGTTTTGCCCTGTTTTGCTATGGTTTCAGTCATCAATCTAGCAAGAGGGCCTTATTGTCTGAATGTAGTAGTGTCCCCTCCCCCCATAAAGCTATGACCTTTGGCTTTCACCTGGAATCGTTTATTTATGTCTGAGAAAAAAACACTTTTCAACCCATTTGGTATTATATATATATAATATACATACAGAATATATATGCTATTATATATATATATATATATACAGAATATATATGCTATTATATATAATATATATACAGAATATATATGCTATTATATATATAATATATATACAGAATATATATGCTATTATATATATAATATATATACAGAATATATATGCTATTATATATATATATATATATAGTACACACTAAAAGCATAATACAAAATATACAAATTTGATAAAACATTGTGAATGAACAATCCTTTTCATACTTTATAATAGGTGCATATATACAGTGCATTCAGAAAGTATTCAGACCCCTTGAATTTTTCCCCCATTTTGTTACGTTGCCTTATTCTAAAATGGATTAAATTGTTTTTTCCCCCTCATCAATCTACACACAATACCCCATAATGACAAAGCAAAAATAGTGCAAATCTACAACAACAAAAAACCCGGAAAAATCACATTTACAGAAGTATTCAGACCCTTTACTCAGTACTTTGTTGAAGGACCTTTGGCAGTGATTACAGCCTCAACTCTTCTTGGGTATGACGCTACAAGCTTGGTACACCTGTATTTGGGGAGTTTCTCCCATTCTTCTCTGCAGATCCTCTCAAGCTCTGTCAGGTTGGATAGGGAGCGTCGCTGCACAGCTATTTTCAGGTCTCTCCAGAGATGTTCGATCAGGTTCAAGTCCCGGCTCTGGCTGGGCCACTCAAGGACATTCAGAGACTTGTCCCGAAGCCACTCCTGCGTTGTCTTGGCTGTGTGCTTAGGGTCGTTGTCCTGTTGGAAGGTGAACCTTGACCCCGGTCTGAGGTCCTGAGCGCTCTGGAGCAGGTTTTCATCAAAGATCTCTCTGTACTTAGCAAAAATTTCAAAAAAACTGTTTTCGCTTTGTCATTATGGGGTTTGTGTGTAGATTATTGAATCAATTTTAGAATAAGGCTGTAACGTAACAAAATGTGGATAAAGGGAAAAGGTCTGAATACCTTCTGAATGCACTGTAGTTATAATCAGTTTATTAACCAAAATATCATGACATTAGTGATAGTCAACATCTGTTACATTTGTGAACGTGTAAATCAACACTTGGGCCATTTAAACATTGTACGTCCCTCCTATAGAGAAGAGAAGGACTATGTAAAGGACCTCCTATAGAGAAGAGAAGGACTATGTAAAGGACCTCCTATAGAGAAGAAGAGAAGGACTATGTAAAGGACCTCCTATAGAGAAGAGAAGGACTATGTAAAGGACCTCCTATAGAGAAGAGAAGGACTATGTAAAGGACCTCCTATAGAGAAGAAGAGAAGGACTATTTAAAGGACCTCCTATAGAGAAGAAGAGAAGGACTATGTAAAGGACCTCCTATAGAGAAGAAGAGAAGGACTATGTAAAGGACCTCCTATAGAGAAGAAGAGAAGGACTATGTAAAGGACCTCCTATAGAAAAGAAGAGAAGGACTATGTAAAGGACCTCCTATAGAAAAGAAGAGAAGGACTATGTAAAGGACCTCCTATAGAGAAGAAGAGAAGGACTATGTAAAGGACCTCCTATAGAGAAGAGAAGGACTATGTAAAGGACCTCCTATAGAGAAGAAGAGAAGGACTATGTAAAGGACCTCCTATAGAGAAGAAGAGAAGGACTATGTAAAGGACCTCCTATAGAGAAGAGAAGGACTATGTAAAGGACCTCCTATAGAGAAGAGAAGGACTATGTAAAGGACCTCCTATAGAGAAGAAGAGAAGGACTATGTAAAGGACCTCCTATAGAGAAGAAGAGAAGGACTATGTAAAGGACCTCCTATAGAGAAGAAGAGAAGGACTATGTAAAGGACCTCCATAGAGAAGAAGAGAAGGACTATGTAAAGGACCTCCTATAGAGAAGAAGAGAAGGACTATGTAAAGGACCTCCTATAGAGAAGAAGAGAAGGACTATGTAAAGGACCTCCTATAGAGAAGAAGAGAAGGACTATGTAAAGGACCTCCTATAGAGAAGAAGAGAAGGACTATGTAAAGGACCTCCTATAGAGAAGAAGAGAAGGACTATGTAAAGGACCTCCTATAGAGAAGAAGAGAAGGACTATGTAAAGGACCTCATAGAGAAGAAGAGAAGGACTATGTAAAAGGACCTCCTATAGAGAAGAAGAGAAGGACTATGTAAAGGACCTCCTATAGAGAAGAAGAGAAGGACTATGTAAAGGACCTCTATAGAGAAGAAGAGAAGGACTATGTAAAGGACCTCCTATAGAGAAGAAGAGAAGGACTATGTAAAGGACCTCCTATAGAGAAGAAGAGAAGGACTATGTAAAGGACCTCCTATAGAGAAGAAGAGAAGGACTATGTAAAGGACCTCCTAGACAAGAGGTTATCTGGTTAACTCATTGATTCAGCTTTCTGGAACCCCAGGATGGGTTAACACACTATTAAAGACTTTCATCCTCCCTGTCCCCACCTCTTCATCACTAGTTTGATATCTATCTCTTGTTTCTCTAGCAGTTCTCTCTCCTCCTCTTCTCCCTCTCCTCCTCCCTCCCTCTCCCTCCCTCTCTGTCCTCCTCCCTCTCTGTCCTCCCTCCCTCTCTCTCCATCTTCCCTGTCCCCACCTCTTCATCACTAGTTTGATATCTATCTCTTGTTTCTCTAGCAGTTCCCTCTCCTCCTCCACCCCTCCTCCCTCCCTCTCTCCCCATACCTCCCTCCTCACCTCTTCTCCATCTCCAGTTTGATATCTATCCCTTGTTTCTCTAGTAGTTCTCTCTGAGCGTAGGTCCAGTCCTCTGGCTCCCCCTGGAGGTCTGTGTTGGCAGTGCAGCCTGTCTCCTGGTGGCTGGGACTGGTACTGCTCCTCTCTCTCTGTTCTCTCTCCAGACGGGCCTGTTCTGGGTGGGTGAACCGGAACACATGGTTCTTCCCCATCACTATACGGTTCCCTGGGGGGAGGGGGAGTGAGGAAGAGGTGGAGGAAGAGGAGGGAAGAGGGTCAGACAATAGAATACATATTGAACATGACAAAAAATGTACCATCTTGGTCAGGAAGACTTTCATTGTAGGAACTGATCAAATATGATAACAACTTTTTAGATATATCTGGACAGTATTTTGGTTAGAAAGCTTGGAAAAAAATTAACTGCCAATATGGCAACAATTGTGAATTGTGTCCTGAAGGGACAGCAGAGAAACGTATCCTTTAGTTGGACAACAGTAGAGACTGTAGCCAGTAGTAGTAG
>NC_059230.1:11001580-11066580 GCF_020615455.1 Coregonus clupeaformis
CACTAACCCATCACTATACATCCAGTATGACATCCTTAGGGTGCTAACCCAACCAAGAGTTCATTATAACTTCATATTGAATTATTTCCATCATCATCAACTTGAACAAAGTCAAATAAAACGTTGCTTTAAACAGAAAATCACACATAGCACCTGCCTGCTACCTTGTCAGTACTGAACTGACCTGGTGTCAGTCCTTCCCAGTACTGAACTGACCTGGTGTCAGTCCTTCCCAGTACTGAACTGACCTGGTGTCAGTCCTTCCCAGTACTGAACTGACCTGGTGTCAGTCCTTCCCAGTATTTTAACTGACCTGGTGTCAGTCCTTCCCAGTATTTTAACTGACCTGGTGTCAGTCCTTCCCAGTATTTTAACTGACCTGGTGTCAGTCCTTCCCAGTATTTTAACTGACCTGGTGTCAGTCCTTCCCAGTATTTTAACTGACCTGGTGTCAGTCCTTCCCAGTATTTTAACTGACCTGGTGTCAGTCCTGTCCAGTGTACTGGGGCTTTGCCAGTATTTTAACTAGTCCTGAACCGGGGCTTGGCCAGTATTTGAACTAACATGGTGTGAGTCCTGAACCGGGGCTTGGCCAGTATTTGAACTAACATGGTGTGAGTCCTGAACCGGGGCTTGGCCAGTATTTGAACTAACATGGTGTGAGTCCTGAACCGGGCCAGTATTTGAACTAACATGGTGTGAGTCCTGAACCGGGCCAGTATTTGAACTAACATGGTGTGAGTCCTGAACCGGGCCAGTATTTGAACTAACATGTTGTGAGTCCTGAACCGGGCCAGTATTTGAACTAACATGGTGTGAGTCCTGAACTCGGGCCAGTATTTGAACTAACATGGTGTGAGTCCTGAACCGGGCCAGTATTTGAACTAACATGGTGTGAGTCCTGAACCGGGCCAGTATTTGAACTAACATGGTGTGAGTCCTGAACCGGGCCAGTATTTGAACTAACATGGTGTGAGTCCTGAACCGGGCCAGTATTTGAACTAACATGGTGTGAGTCCTGAACCGGGCCAGTATTTGAACTAACATGGTGTGAGTCCTGAACCGGGCCAGTATTTGAACTAACATGGTGTGAGTCCTGAACCGGGCCAGTATTTGAACTAACATGGTGTGAGTCCTGAACCGGGCCAGTATTTGAACTAACCGGGTGACTCCCTCCTTGATGTAGTATAGCAGACATTCTGACATCAGAGGATCCTCGTTCAGATTCACCAGGTGGGGCGTCTGGCACACAAAGGAGGACAGACACAAGGTGTTCACACAGTTACCAGATTAGATATGAGAAAGAATGAAACTGTAAGTATGACTGCTCAATGTGGTCTGAGGGGGGTTGTGTATGAGTGTGTGCATATGTATGGGTGTGTATGTGTGTGTGTGTGTGTGCATGCGTGGGCAGGTGTGTGTGTGTGCGTGCGTGCGTGGGTGTGTGTGTGTGTGTGTGTGTGTGTGTGTGTGTGTGTATGTATGTGTGTGTGTGTGTGTGTGTGCGTGCGTGCGTGCGTGCGTGGGTGTGTGTGTGTCGTACCCCTTTAGGAGAGAACACCCCTAATGTTCCTCCATCTTCTTTAATGGACACTCCCATCTCAGCCAGCAGAGACTCTCTGGGGGAGGAGCAACATACAGACAACATCTATAATACAATACAACATCTATAATACAATACAACATCTATAATACAATACAACATCTATAATACAATACAACATCTATAATACAATACAACATCTATAATACAATACAACATCTATAATACAATACAACATCTATAATACAATACAACATCTATAATACAATACAGTACCTCTCTGTTCTCTCCCTCTCCCCCTATCTATCCTTCACTCTTCCCCTCTCTCACCTCTCATGTCGTATAGATTCAGTCTTCCTCAGTTTCTCCTCCCACGTCTCGTTCAGCTCAGCAATGATCTTCTCAGTCTCCTAGACAACAACCCATCAGAACCCAGAATCAGACACAGTAGTCTAGTACAGTAAACTAAACTAGTAGACTCCTAGAGACGGTAGCCTAGTACAGTAAACTAAACTAGTAGACTCCTAGAGACAGTAGCCTAGTACAGTAAACTAAACTAGTAGACTCCTAGAGACAGTAGCCTAGTACAGTAAACTAAACTAGTAGACTCCTAGAGACAGTAGTCTAGTACAGTAAACTAAACTAGTAGACTCCTAGAGACAGTAGTCTAGTACAGTAAACTAAACTAGTAGACTCCTAGAGACGGTAGCCTAGTACAGTAAACTAAACTAGTAGACTCCTAGAGACGGTAGCCTAGTACAGTAAACTAAACTAGTAGACTCCTAGAGACGGTAGCCTAGTACAGTAAACTAAACTAGTAGACTCCTAGAGACGGTAGCCTAGTACAGTAAACTAAACTAGTAGACTCCTAGAGACAGTAGCCTAGTACAGTAAACTAAACTAGTAGACTCCCTAGAGACAGTAGCCTAGTACAGTAAACTAAACTAGTAGACTCTAGAGACAGTAGCCTAGTACAGTAAACTAAACTAGTAGACTCCTAGAGACGGTAGCCTAGTACAGTAAACTAAACTAGTAGACTCCTAGAGACGGTAGCCTAGTACAGTAAACTAAACTAGTAGACTCCTAGAGACAGTAGCCTAGTACAGTAAACTAAACTAGTAGACTCCTAGAGACAGTAGCCTAGTACAGTAAACTAAACTAGTAGACTCCTAGAGACGGTAGCCTAGTACAGTAAACTAAACTAGTAGACTCCTAGAGACGGTAGCCTAGTACAGTAAACTAAACTAGTAGACTCCTAGAGACAGTAGCCTAGTACAGTAAACTAAACTAGTAGACTCCTAGAGACGGTAGTCTAGTACAGTAAACTAAACTAGTAGACTCCTAGAGACGGTAGCCTAGTACAGTAAACAGATATGTTCCCTAACCCTAACCCTAACCCTAGAGACAGTAGCCTAACCCTAACCCTAACCCTAGTCCAGTAGCCTAGCCTAGCCCTAACCCTAGAGACAGTAGCCTAACCCTAACCCTAACCCTAGTCCAGTAGCCTAGCCTAGCCCTAACCCTAGAGACAGTAGCCTAACCCTAACCCTAACCCTAGTACAGTAGCCTAGCCTAGCCCTAACCCTAGAGACAGTAGCCTAGCCTAGCCCTAGCCCTAGAGACGGTAGCCTAGCCTAACCCTAACCCTAACCCTAGTCCAGTAGCCTAGCCTAGCCCTAGCCCTAGAGACAGTAGCCTAACCCTAACCCTAACCCTAGTACAGTAAACAGATATGTTCCCTAACCCTAACCCTAACCTAGAGACGGTAGCCTAGCCTAACCCTAACCCTAGTCCAGTAGCCTAGCCTAGCCCTAGCCCTAGAGACAGTAGCCTAGCCCTAGCCCTAGAGACAGTAGCCTAACCCTAACCCTAGTACAGTAAACAGATATGTTCCATACCTCCAGTCTCTCAGCAACCTCCTCTTTACTGATGGTCTCAACAAGCTCCTCCCCCTCAGCAAAGTCCGCCGTCATGTGATCAAGGTCTCCGTCAGCGGTGGAGTCTACGTCAGGGTCAGGGGCGGAGTTTGAATCCTGGGTAGGGCTCTGTGGGGCTTCTGATTGGCCGTTAGTGGTGATTGGCAGGTTGGTGGGCGGGCCTGAGGGGGAGGAGCCCACAGCACTGTTGTTGTTCACCTCTCCACCTGAGAGAGAGAGATAGAGAGAGAGAGAGAGACAGAGAGAGAGAGCGAGAGAGAGAGAGAGCGAGAGAGAGAGACAGAGACAGAGACAGAGACAGAGACAGAGACAGAGACAGAGACAGAGACAGAGACAGAGACAGAGAGAGAGAGAGAGAGAGAGAGAGAGAGAGAGAGAGAGAGAGAGAGAGAGAGAGAGACAGAGACAGAGACAGAGACAGAGACAGAGACAGAGACAGAGACAGAGACAGAGACAGAGACAGAGACAGAGACAGAGACAGAGACAGAGACAGAGACAGAGAGAGAGAGAGAGAGAGAGAGAGAGAGAGAGACAGAGACAGAGACAGAGACAGAGACAGAGACAGAGACAGAGACAGAGACAGAGACAGAGACAGAGACAGAGACAGAGACAGAGAGAGAGAGAGAGAGAGAGAGAGAGAGAGAGAGAGAGAGAGAGAGAGACAGAGAGAGAGAGAGACAGAGACAGAGACAGAGACAGAGAGAGAGACAGAGACAGAGAGAGAGAGAGAGAGAGAGAGAGAGAGAGAGAGAGAGAGAGAGAGACAGAGAGAGAGAGAGACAGAGACAGAGACAGAGACAGAGAGAGAGATGGGTCAGAGCTCTGTGTGTTTGTTACCTGTTCCTGCCAGTAGTTCAGACAGACCCTGTGAGAACAGCAGTGTTTGTTACCTGTTACAGCCAGTAGTTCAGACAGACCCTGTGAGAACAGCAGTGTTTGTTACCTGTTACAGCCAGTAGTTCAGACAGACCCTGTGAGAACAGCAGGTCTCTCAGTCTGTTGACTTCCTCTTTCAGTTCTCTGATCAGTCTTGCGTTGGGATCCTCATTGATTATAGCATTACACCTGATCTGCTTGGCACGGTCCGCATACCTAGAGAGACAGACACATGGAGACTGATACACATGGAGACTGATACACAGACACATGGAGACTGATACACATGGAGACTGATACAAATGGAGACTGATAGACAGACATATGGAGACTGATAGACAGACACATGGAGACTGATACACATGGAGACTGATACACATGGAGACTGATACACATGGAGACTGATACACAGACACATGGAGACTGATACACATGGAGACTGATACACATGGAGACTGATAGACAGACACATGGAGACTGATAGACAGACACATGGAGACTGATACACATGGAGACTGATAGACAGACACATGGAGACTGATACACATGGA
The DNA here is from genome assembly GCF_020615455.1 of Coregonus clupeaformis. Taxonomy (NCBI): domain Eukaryota; kingdom Metazoa; phylum Chordata; class Actinopteri; order Salmoniformes; family Salmonidae; genus Coregonus; species Coregonus clupeaformis. The sequence continues at coordinate 11,006,488 of NC_059230.1, forward strand.
GACTGATACACATGGAGACTGATAGACAGACACATGGAGACTGATACACATGGAGACTGATACACATGGAGACTGATAGACAGACACATGGAGACTGATACACATGGAGACTGATAGACAGACACATGGAGACTGATACACATGGAGACTGATAGACAGACATATGGAGACTGATAGACAGACACATGGAGACTGATACACATGGAGACTGATAGACAGACACATGGAGACTGATACACATGGAGACTGATACACATGGAGACTGATAGACAGACACATGGAGACTGATACACATGGAGACTGATACACATGGAGACTGATAGACATGGAGACTGATAGACAGACACATGGAGACTGATACACATGGAGACTGATACACATGGAGACTGATAGACAGACACATGGAGACTGATACACATGGAGACTGATACACATGGAGACTGATAGACATGGAGACTGATAGACAGACACATGGAGACTGATACACATGGAGACTGATACACATGGAGACTGATACACATGGAGACTGATAGACAGACACATGGAGACTGATACACATGGAGACTGATAGACAGACACATGGAGACTGATACACATGGAGACTGATACACATGGAGACTGATAGACATGGAGACTGATAGACAGACACATGGAGACTGATACACATGGAGACTGATAGACACATGGAGACTGATACACATGGAGACTGATAGACATGGAGACTGATAGACATGGAGACTGATAGACAGACACATGGAGACTGATACACATGGAGACTGATACACATGGAGACTGATAGACAGACACATGGAGACTGATACACATGGAGACTGATAGACATGGAGACTGATACACATGGAGACTGATAGACATGTAGACTGATAGACAGACACATGGAGACTGATAAACATGGAGACTGATAGACAGACACATGGAGACTGATACACATGGAGACTGATACACATGGAGACTGATAGACATGGAGACTGATAGACAGACACATGGAGACTGATACACATGGAGATGATACACATGGAGACTGATACACATGGAGACTGATAGACAGACACATGGAGACTGATACACATGGAGACTGATAGACATGGAGACTGATACACATGGAGACTGATAGACATGTAGACTGATAGACAGACACATGGAGACTGATAGACATGGAGCCTGATAGACATGGAGACTGATAGACAGACACATGGAGACTGATAGACATGGAGACTGATAGACCGACACATGGAGACTGATAGACAGACACATGGAGACTGATACACATGGAAACTGATACACATGGAGACTGATAGACAGACACATGTAGACTGATACACATGGAAACTGATACACATGGAGACTGATAGACAGACAAATGGAGACTGATAGACAGACACATGGAGACTGAGATATGTACCTACCTGAGTGTGCTGAGTGTTTCTTCATAGTTAATGTCTGCTGGACTGAGAGCTGCTATCATCGCTGTTCTGGAGTTCCCACCTGACAGAGTGAGACAGGTTTATCTATCACATAGACCTCCCCTCCATCCATCCTCTGTCCTGTGACAGTTTAAGGTTAATACGTTGTGTGAAATGTCCAGCAGGACTCTCACCCAGGTTTTCTTTCAGTAGCCAGGTCAGGACTGAGTCTCTGTAGGGGATGAAGTCAGACTTCCTCTTCTTACTGTTCTGCATTTCAGCCAGAGCAGAGATCACCTTCCCCAGGGTGGTGAGAGACTTGTTGATATTAGCTCCTTCCTTCAACCTCAAGCCCTTTGCCCCCGACGAGTCAGCTCTCTCACTACCCGCTAGGTCCACCAGACTCACCTTACTGACCTGGAGAGAATAACATGGTTAAAACCTAACCCCTGACCTCTAGGTCCACCAGACTCACCTTACTGACCTGGAGAGAATAACATGGTTAAAACCTAACCCCTGACCTCTAGGTCCACCAGACTCACCTTACTGACCTGGAGAGAATAACATGGTTAAAACCTAACCCCTGACCTCTAGGTCCACCAGACTCACCTTACTGACCTGGAGAGAATAACATGGTTAAAACCTAACCTCTGACCTCTAGGTCCACCAGACTCACCTTACTGACCTGGAGAGAATAACATGGTTAAAACCTAACCCCTGACCTCTAGGTCCACCAGACTCACCTTACTGACCTGGAGAGAATAACATGGTTAATACCTAACCTCTGACCTCTAACCTCTAGGTCCACCAGACTCACCTTACTGACCTGGAGAGAATAACATGGTTAAAACCTAACCTCTAACCTCTAGGTCCACCAGACTCACCTTACTGACCTGGAGAGAATAACATGGTTAATACCTAACCCCTGACCTCTAGGTCCACCAGACTCACCTTACTGACCTGGAGAGAATAACATGGTTAAAACCTAACCCCTGACCTCTAGGTCCACCAGACTCACCTTACTGACCTGGAGAGAATAACATGGTTAATACCTAACCCCTGACCTCTAGGTCCACCAGACTCACCTTACTGACCTGGAGAGAATAACATGGTTAATACCTAACCCCTGACCTCTAGGTCCACCAGACTCACCTTACTGACCTGGAGAGAATAACATGGTTAAAACCTAACCTCTGACCTCTAACCTCTAGGTCCACCAGACTCACCTTACTGACCTGGAGAGAATAACATGGTTAAAACCTAACCTCTGACCTCTAGGTCCACCAGACTCACCTTACTGACCTGGAGAGAATAACATGGTTAAAACCTAACCTCTAACCTCTAACCTCTAGGTCCACCAGACTCACCTTACTGACCTGGAGAGAATAACATGGTTAATACCTAACCCCTGACCTCTAGGTCCACCAGACTCACCTTACTGACCTGGAGAGAATAACATGGTTAAAACCTAACCCCTGACCTCTAGGTCCACCAGACTCACCTTACTGACCTGGAGAGAATAACATGGTTAAAACCTAACCCCTGACCTCTAGGTCCACCAGACTCACCTTACTGACCTGGAGAGAATAACATGGTTAAAACCTAACCCCTGACCTCTAGGTCCACCAGACTCACCTTACTGACCTGGAGAGAATAACATGGTTAAAACCTAACCTCTGACCTCTGACCTCTAGGTCCACCAGACTCACCTTACTGACCTGGAGAGAATAACATGGTTAAAACCTAACCCCTGACCTCTAGGTCCACCAGACTCACCTTACTGACCTGGAGAGAATAACATGGTTAATACCTAACCCCTGACCTCTAGGTCCACCAGACTCACCTTACTGACCTGGAGAGAATAACATGGTTAAAACCTAACCCCTGACCTCTAGGTCCACCAGACTCACCTTACTGACCTGGAGAGAATAACATGGTTAATACCTAACCCCTGACCTCTAGGTCCACCAGACTCACCTTACTGACCTGGAGAGAATAACATGGTTAAAACCTAACCCCTAACCTCTAACCTCTAACCTCTAACCTTACTGACCTGTGGAGGGAGGAAGGTGATGGGAGAGACTCGTTTCACATCCAAGTAAAGGGAGTCAACAGCATCATCCAAGTAAAGGGAGAGTCAACAGCATCATCCAAGTAAAGGGAGAGTCAACAGCATCATCCAAGTAAAGGGAGAGTCAACAGCATCATCCAAGTAAAGGGAGAGTCAACAGCATCATCCAAGTAAAGGGAGAGTCAACAGCATCATCCAAGTAAAGGGAGAGTCAACAGCATCATCCAAGTAAAGGGAGAGTCAACAGCATCATCCAAGTAAAGGGAGAGTCAACAACATTATTTGGGTTTGAGTTAACAGAATATCAACTTTTATAAAATGACTTATTAATTGGACAGTTACTTGGGTGGCATTTCTTTGGGGGGCCGCACAGCCCTCCATGTGCTTGCCAGAGGTAGCCTGACTGCCATTAGGTACCGAGATGAGATCCTCAGACCCCTTGTGAGACCATATGCTGGTGCGGTTGGCCCTGGGTTCCTCCTAATGCAAGACAATGCTAGACCTCATGTGGCTGGAGTGTGTCAGCAGTTCCTGCAAGAGGAAGGCATTGATGCTATGGACTGGCCGCCCGTTCCCCCAGACCTGAATCCAATTGAGCACATCTGGGACATCATGTCTCGCTCCATCCACCAACGCCACGTTGCACCACAGACTGTCCAGGAGTTGGCGGATGCTTTAGTCCAGGTCTGGGAGGAGATCCCTCAGGGAGACCATCCGCCACCTCATCAGGAGCATGCCCAGGCGTTGTAGGGGGAGGTCATACAGGCACGTGGAGGCCACACACACTACTGAGCCTCATTTTGACTTGTTTTAAGGACATTACATCAAAGTTGGATCAGCCTGTAGTGTGGTTTTCCACTTTAATTTTGAGGGTGACTCCAAATCCAGACCTCCATGGGTTGATACATTTGATTTCCATTGATAATTTTTGTGTGATTTTGTTGTCAGCACATTCAACTATGTAAAGAAAAAAGTATTTAATAAGATTATTTCATTCATTCAGATCTAGGATGTGTTATTTTAGTGTTCCCTTAATTTTTTTGAGCAGTGTATTAGATTCTGATATCCAAACAGCTATGATGTGATTAATGTAATATTAGATTAGTCTCCATTTAAAGAACAGAAAAGCATCTCATTCCTGTCATAAGACACGTGTCATGGGTGGGATCTCTCTCTCTCTTCTCATTAGGCAATAGGAAATTCCCCTTGGTCTGAGTTTGCAGTGGGCTACTTCATCACGGGAACGTAAGTCTGAATCACCGCGTAAGTCTGAATCACCGCGTAAGTCTGAATCACCGCGTAAGTCTGAATCACCGCGTAAGTCTGAATCACCGCGTAAGTCTGAATTACCTCCACTACACATTCATACACAAACACATAACCCCCTCCCCTCCTCCCCCCTCCCCTCCTCCTCCTCCTCCTCCCCCCCTCCTCCCCCCTCCTCCTCCTACCTTCTCAGTGTCCAGGGAGGTGAGTTGGTCTCTTCGTTTCTGTGTGAACACGATGGTGAAGACTGCGTGGGAACGACTAGACGTCTCGTTCATATTGGTCGCCGCCACCGTCCTGAAATCAATACCAATCAATCAATATATCAGTCAGTCAACTAGTAATCCCTCAATGAACACACCCACACACACACACACCCCACTGTCCTAAAATCAATTACACAATGAGTTAATATAGCAAACAATCTGCTTTCACCAATATATCACACCCACACAGAATGGTCTATCTCCTGTTTCTGTAGTGAGACAGCTTGATGTACAGTACACCCCCTGGACAGGACACTAGTCTATCTCCTGGTTCTGTAGTGAGACAGCTTGATGTACAGTCCACCCCCTGGACAGGACACTAGTCTATCTCCTGTTTCTGTAGTGAGACAGCTTGATGTACCAGTACACCCCCTGGACAGGACACTAGTCTATCTCCTGTTTCTGTAGTGAGACAGCTTGATGTACAGTACACCCCCTGGACAGGACACTAGTCTATCTCCTGTTTCTGTAGTGAGACAGCTTGATGTACCAGTCCACCCCCTGGACAGGACACTAGTCTATCTCCTGGTTCTGTAGTGAGACAGCTTGATGTACAGTACACCCCCTGGACAGGACACTAGTCTATCTCCTGTTTCTGTAGTGAGACAGCTTGATGTACAGTACACCCACTGGACAGGACACTAGTCTATCTCCTGTTTCTGTAGTGAGACAGCTTGATGTACATTACACCCCCTGGACAGGACACTAGTCTATCTCCTGTTTCTGTAGTGAGACAGCTTGATGTACAGTACACCCCCCTGGACAGGACACTAGTCTATCTCCTGTTTCTGTAGTGAGACAGCTTGATGTACAGGACACCTCCTGGACAGGACACTAGTCTATCTCCTGTTTCTGTAGTGAGGCAGCTTGATGTACAGTACACCCCCTGGACAGGACACTAGTCTATCTCCTGTTTCTGTAGTGAGACAGCTTGATGTACCAGTACACCCCCTGGACAGGACACTAGTCTATCTCCTGTTTCTGTAGTGAGGCAGCTTGATGTACCAGTACACCCCCTGGACAGGACACTAGTCTATCACCTGTTTCTGTAGTGAGACAGCTTGATGTACAGTACACCCCCTGGACAGGACACTAGTCTATCTCCTGTTTCTGTAGTGAGACAGCTTGATGTACAGTACACCCACTGGACAGGACACTAGTCTATCTCCTGTTTCTGTAGTGAGACAGCTTGATGTACCAGTACACCCCCTGGACAGGACACTAGTCTATCTCCTGTTTCTGTAGTGAGACAGCTTGATGTACAGTACACCCCCTGGACAGGACACTAGTCTATCTCCTGTTTGTGTAGTGAGACAGCTTGATGTACAGTACACCCCCTGGACAGGACACTAGTCTATCTCCTGTTTCTGTAGTGAGACAGCTTGATGTACAGTACACCCCCTGGACAGGACACTAGTCTATCTCCTGTTTCTGTAGTGAGACAGCTTGATGTACCAGTACACCCCCTGGACAGGACACTAGTCTATCTCCTGTTTCTGTAGTGAGACAGCAGGACACCCCCTGGACAGGACACTAGTCTATCGCAGGGTCTATATTTTAATGCTGAGTGCCGAGCAGAGAGGCATAAACCGGGATCGAACCCCCAATCTCTAACCACAAGGCCACCTAACCCTAACCCTAACCCCAACCTCTAACCACAAGGCCACCTAACCCTAACCCTAACCCTAACCCAAGGCCACCTAACCCTAACCCTAACCCTATCCCTAACCCTAACCCCAACCCAAGGCCACCTAACCCTAACCCTAACCCTAACCCTAACCCAAGGCCACTGAATTGGTATAATCATCAATCTATCCACTCACACACTCTGTTCCCTCACCTAGCTTTGTTTCCGCAGTCCATTAGGTCCTGAATGTCGTTGTATCCGGTTACAGCCAGTTTAGACAGATCTTCAACGTAGGGTCCCATTATAGGGTGCTCCCTAACACGGAGTGTACCCTTCGACTTAGGGTTCAACAAGTCACGCACCCTCTCACAGTAGATCTCCATGTATGACACCTGTAATAGAGTACGGACTAGTGAAGGGGAGAAGTGAAGTGTGGAAGAGTAGAAGTGAAGGGTGCTAGAAGAGTGTAGAATTGATACGTCACTAAAGGGCTTACTCCAAGTAAAGGAAGGAAGGGAATGCAGTCTAGAAGTGGGGGTGTCATACCTCTACTGAGAAGGAGAGATCAGGATCTGTGTTCCCAACTGTCCTCTTAAACAAATCCTCACACAGCTGGAGAGAGAGAGAGGGATGGAGAGAGAGAGGGAGGGGGATGGAGAGAGAAAGGGAGGGGGATGGAGAGAGAGAGTGGGATGGATGGAGAAAGACAGAGAGAGAGAGGGATGGAGAGAGAGAGTGGGATGGATGGAGAGAGAGAGGGGGATGGAGAGAGAGAGGGGGATGGAAAGAGAGAGAGAGGGGATGGAGAGAGAGAGAGAGAGAGGGATGAGAGATGAGAGAGAGGGATGGAGAGAGAGAGTGGATGGATGGAGAGAGAGAGAGGGGGATGGAGAGAGAGAGGGATGGAGAGAGATGAGAGAGGGGGATGGATGAGAGAGAGGGGGACAGAGAGAGAGAGAGAGGGAGAGAGGGATGGAGAGATGGAGAGAGAGGGATGGAGAGAGAGAGAGGGATGGAGAGAGAGAGGGGGGGATGGAGAGAGAAAGGGAGGGGGATGGAGAGAGAGAGTGGGATGATGGAGAAAGACAGAGAGAGAGAGGGATGGAGAGAGAGAGTGGGATGGATGGAGAGAGAGAGGGGGATGGAGAGAGAGAGGGGGATGGAAAGAGAGAGAGAGGGGGATGGAGAGAGAGAGAGAGGGAGAGAGGGATGGAGAGATGGAGAGAGAGGGATGGAGAGAGAGAGTGGGATGGATGGAGAGAGAGAGGGGGGGGATGGAGAGAGAGAGGGATGGAGAGAGAGAGGGATGGAGAGAGATGAGAGAGGGGGATGGATGAGAGAGAGGGGGACAGAGAGAGAGAGAGAGGGAGAGAGGGATGAGAGATGGAGAGAGAGAGAGGGATGGAGAGAGAGAGAGGGATGGAGAGAGAGAGTGGGATGGATGGAGAAAGACAGAGAGAGAGAGGGATGGAGAGAGAGAGAGAGAGGGATGGAGAGAGAGAGGGGGATGGAGAGAGAGAGGGGGATGGAAAGAGAGAGAGAGGGGGATGGAGAGAGAGAGAGAGGGAGAGAGGGATGGAGAGATGGAGAGAGAGGGATGGAGAGAGATGGAGAGAGAGGGGGATGGAGAGAGATGAGAGAGGGGGATGGATGGAGAGAGAGGGGGACAGAGAGAGAGAGAGAGAGAGAGAGGGATGGAGAGATGGAGAGAGAGGGATGGAGAGAGATGGAGAGAGAGGGATGGAGAGAGAGGGGGATGAGAGAGAGAGAGGGATGGAGAGAGAGAGAGGGATGGAGAGAGAGAGGGGATGAGAGAGGGATGGAGAGAGAGGGTGGAGAGAGAGAGGGATGGAGAGAGAGAGGGGTGGAGAGAGAGGGATGGAGAGAGGGAGGGATGGAGAGAGATGAGAGAGGGATGGAGAGAGAGAGAGAGAGAGAGAGGGGGACGGAGAGAGAGGGGGATGGATGGAGAGAGGGATGGATGGATGGAGAGAGGGATGGATGGAGAGAGAGAGGGGGATGAGAGAGAGGGATGATGGAGAGAGGATGGAGAGAGAGAGGGATGGAGAGAGAGGGGTGAGAGAGAGAGGGATGGAGAGAGAGAGGGATGGAGAGAGAGGGGTGGAGAGAGAGAGGGTGGAGAGAGAGAGGGATGGAGAGAGAGAGGGATGGAGAGAGAGAGGGATGAGAGAGAGAGGGATGGAGAGAGAGGGATGGAGAGAGAGAGGGATGGAGAGAGAGGGGTGGAGAGAGAGGGGTGAGAGAGAGAGGGATGGAGAGAGAGAGGGATGGAGAGAGAGAGGGATGGAGAGAGAGAGGGATGGAGAGAGATGAGAGAGGGATGGAGAGAGAGGGGGACGGAGAGAGAGGGGGATGGATGGAGAGAGGGATGGATGGATGGAGAGAGGGATGGATGGAGAGAGAGAGGGGGGGATGAGAGAGAGAGGATGGAGAGAGAGAGGGATGGAGAGAGAGAGGGATGGAGAAAGAGAGGGATGGAGAAAGAGAGGGATGGAGAGAGAGGGGTGGAGAGAGAGAGGGGTGGAGAGAGAGAGGGATGGAGAGAGAGAGGGAGTTGGAGAGAGAGGGATGGAGAGAGAGGGGTGGAGAGAGAGGGGTGAGAGAGAGAGGGATGGAGAGAGAGAGGGATGGAGAGAGAGAGGGATGGAGAGAGATGAGAGAGGGATGGAGAGAGAGGGATGGAGAGAGAGAGGGATGGAGAGAGAGAGGGATGGAGAGAGAGAGGGATGGAGAGAGATGAGAGAGGGATGGATGGGGGAGAGAGAGAGGGAGGGATGGATGGAGAGGGATGGAGAGAGATGAGAGAGGGATGGAGAGAGATGAGAGAGGGATGGAGAGAGAGGGATGGAGAGAGATGAGAGAGGGATGGAGAGAGAGGGATGGAGAGAGATGGATGGAGAGAGATGAGAGAGGGATGGAGAGAGAGAGAGAGAGAGAGAGAGAGAGAGAGAGAGAGAGAGAGAGAGAGAGAGAGAGAGATAGAGAGAGAGAGAGAGAGATGGATGGAGAGAGAGGGATGAGGGAGAGGGGGATGGAGAGAGAGAGGGATGGACAGAGAGAGGGATGGAGAGAGAGATGGATGGATGGAGAGAGAGAGATAGATGGAGAGAGAGAGAGAGATGGAGAGAGAGAGGTCACAAGATAAGCCATTTACATTGGTAAAAATTGCAATATCAACAATGGGTTAAATTCAGCTCAGTTTAGGTTGTTGTTTAAACGAAGATGGCTGTGATGATGGTATAGATGTATCAGAGGTCAGGGGTCAGTTACCTGTGGTATGATCCCCTCCTGTCCCTCTTCCTGCCGGCCCATCATGGTGTAACTCTTCCCTGCTCCTGGAATTATAATGAACAACAGAAAAACATCTCAGTATATCATGGGTAGTATTTATAGCTAGATAGGTCAATATATCATGGGTAGTATCTATAGCTAGATAGGTCAATATATCATGGGTAGTATTTATAGCTAGATAGGTCAATATATCATGGGTAGTATTTATAGCTAGATAGGTCAATATATCATGGGTAGTATTTATAGCTAGATAGGTCAATATATCATGGGTAGTATTTATAGCTAGATAGGTCAATATATCATGGGTAGTATTTATAGCTAGATAGGTCAATATATCATGGGTAGTATTTATAGCTAGATAGGTCAATATATCATGGGTAGTATTTATAGCTAGATAGGTCAATATATCATGAGTAGTATTTATAGCTAGATAGGTCAATATATAATGGGTAGTATTTATAGCTAGATAGGTCAATATATCATGGGTAGTATTTATAGCTAGATAGGTCAATATATCATGGGTAGTATTTATAGCTAGATAGGTCAATATATCATGGGTAGTATCTATAGCTAGATAGGTCAATATATCATGGGTAGTATTTATAGCTAGATAGGTCAATATATCATGGGTAGTATTTATAGCTAGATAGGTCAATATATCATGGGTAGTATTTATAGCTAGATAGGTCAATATATCATGGGTAGTATTTATAGCTAGATAGGTCAATATATCATGGGTAGTATTTATAGCTAGATAGGTGAACCAACCTGTCTGTCCGTAGGCGAAGATACAGACATTGTATCCTTCAAACGCATGAAGCAGCATCTCCTCTCCAATGTCCTTATAGACTTGTCTCTGGGAGGCAAATCTCTCATCCTCCGCCTGGGGAGATAGGACACAACATGGACACACAGTTACCAGATTTACTATGAAGAAGAGAGAAACTGTGGGTACTTGGGCTCAATGAGAGAGAGATAACCTCACCGTAGTGTGTGACCAGTAGGAGTAGTCAAAGGTGAAACTCTTTCCTTCATTCTTGGGCTGTTTGGGGTTGGAGATGCCTGGAGAGAACAGACAACACACTGTGTTTATAATAAAGGCCTGGGGGTTACGGTTGTGTGTTTATAATAAAGGCCTGGGGGTTACGGTTGTGTGTTTATAAAGGCCTGGGGGTTACGGTTGTGTGTTTATAAAGGCCTGGGAGTTACGGTTGTGTGTTTATAATAAAGGCCTGGGGGTTACGGTTGTGTGTTTATAAAGGCCTGGGGGTTACGGTTGTGTGTTTATAATAAAGGCCTGGGGGTTACGGTTGTGTGTTTATAATAAAGGCCTGGGGGTTACGGTTGTGTGTTTATAATAAAGGCCTGGGGGTTACGGTTGTGTGTTTATAATAAAGGCCTGGGGGTTCGGTTGTGTGTTTATAAAGGCCTGGGGAGTTCTGTTGTGTGTTTATAAAGGCCTGGGGGTTACGGTTGTGTGTTTATAAAGGCCTGGGGGTTACGGTTGTGTGTTTATAAAGGCCTGGGGGTTACGGTTGGGCCTCCCGAGTACGGGCCTCCCGAGTGGCGCAGTGGTCTAAGGCACTGCATCGCAGTGCTAGCTGTGCCACTAGAGATCCTGGTTCGAATCCAGGCTCTGCTGTAGCCGGCCGCAACCGGGAGACCAATGGGGCGGCGCACAATTGGCCCAGCGTCGTCCAGGGTAGGGGAGGGAATGGCAGGCAGGGAGGTAGCTCAGTTGATAGAGCATGGCGTTTGCAACGCCAGGGTTGTGGGTTCATTTCCCACGGGGGGCCAGTATGAAAATAATAATGTATGCACTCACTGACTGTAAGTCGCTCTGGATAAGAGCGTCAGCTAAATGACGTAAATGTAAATGTGTTTATAAAGGCCTGGGGGTTACGGTTGTGTGTTTATAAAGGCCTGGGGGTTACGGTTGTGTGTTTATAAAGGCCTGGGGGTTACGGTTGTGTGTTTATAAAGGCCTGGGGGTTACGGTTGTGTGTTTATAAAGGCCTGGGGGTTACGGTTGTGTGTTTATAAAGGCCTGGGGGTTACGGTTGTGTGTTTATAAAGGCCTGGGGGTTACGGTTGTGTTTGCTTTGCATCACAAGATATCAGTTCAATGTATCTACAGTAACCACATTATTTCATCTTCCAAATAACTATATTATGTAATTATGTTAAGATTAGTGATTCACCTACCTCAGGCCCTAACCTTAACTAACCTTAACACACCCTAACCCCCTTCGAACTGAACATGCAAAAATAACAGACTCCAGGGTCACATGACTGGCACAGGAATTCTGGGATTGCTGCTGAGGCCTGTTCCATGTGCCACACTCACACACCCCAGGGTTTATTTATAGGCTGAGAGGGGGGTGATTTGCTGTGGTCTCTGGCATACTGATGCAACAGAGAGAGCCTGCTCTCACTCAGCCTCACCCTGCGCACACACACACACACGTTATGTAACCTGTTTGAGATGTTCACAGTAAAATTCGATGCGGCGGCCATATTGTCTGAACTGTGTGAAATGTTGAATATTAAAACACCTTTCTAGAATACCGTACACCAATCACCATGAGGGGGAGTGAACAAGTGCACCCTACAAAGAGAAGGGGAGTGAAGGAGTGCACACTACAGAGAGAAGGGGAGTGAAGGAGTGCACACTACAGAGAGAAGTGGAGTGAAGGAGTGCACACTACAGAGAGAAGGGGAGTGAAGGAGTGCACCCTACAAAGAGAAGTGGAGTGAAGGAGTGCACAGTACAGAGAGAAGTGGAGTGAAGGAGTGCACACTACAGAGAGAAGTGGAGTGAAGGAGTGCACACTACAGAGAGAAGTGGAGTGAAGGAGTGCACAGTACAGAGAGAAGGGGAGTGAAGGAGTGCACACTACAGAGAGAAGGGGAGTGAAGGAGTGCACACTACAGAGAGAAGGGGAGTGAAGGAGTGCACAGTTTGTAGCAGTTCATTAGATTCTCACAGAGATGAGCACATACCTACTGTAACCACAGGCCATGTGTGTGTGTGTGTGACCTGTTTTAGAGGACAGATGTGAAAAAGATCAGAATCTCCTCAGAATGGACAGATCAGGTGTCTGGGAGAGGACAAAAGGAGAGAGAGAAGGAGGGAGGAGAGAGAGAAGGAGGGAGGAGAGAGAGAAGGAGGGAGGAGAGAGAGGTATGGAGACACATACTTGTTAGAAAGAGAGAGACATACTTGTTAGAAAGAGAGAGACATACTTGTTAGAAAGAGAGAGGTATGGAGAGAGACAGACTTGTTAGAAAGAGAGAGGTATGGAGAGACAAACTCTGGTCTAGAGTTTTTTTTCCTCTGGTTGCACATGTGACATGCTGGTAGAAATTAGGTAAAACGGATTTAAATTTGCCTGCATTAAAGTCCCCGGCCACTAGGAGCGCCGCTTCTGGATGAGCATTTTCTTGTTTGCTTATGGCCTTATCCAGCCCGTTGAGTGCGGTCTTAGTGCTGGCATTGGTTTGTGGTGGTAAATAGACGGATACGAATAATATAGATGAGAACTCTCTTGGTAGATAGTGGGTCTACAGCTCATCATGAGGTACTCTACCTCAGGCGAGCAATACCTTGAGACTTCCTTAATATTAGACATCCTGCACCAGATGTTATTGATAAATAGAGACACACCCCCACCCCTCGTCTTACCAGACGTAGCTGCTCTGTCCTGCCGATGCACGGAAAATCCAGCCAACTGAATATTATCCATGTCGTCATTCAGCCACGACTCGGTGAAACATATAATATTACAGTTTTTAATGTCCCATTGGAAGGATACTCTCGACCGTAGATCATCCAGTTTATTTTCCAGTGATTGCACCTTGGCCAATAAAACGAATGGTAGAGGCGGTTTACCCACTCGCCAATGAATCCTCACAAGGCACCCCGACCTTCGCCCCCTGTATCTCCATCTTTTCTCCACGCGAATGACGGGGATTTGGGCCTGGTCTCGGTGAAGCAGTATATCCTTCGCATTGGACTCATTAAAGAAAATATCTTCGTCCAGTTCGAGGTGAGTAATCGCTGTTCTGATGACCAGAAGCTCTTTTCGGTCATAAGAGACGGTAGCAGCAACATTATGTACAAAATAAGTTACAAACAATGCGAAAAAACTAACAAAATAGCACAGTTGGTTAGGAGCCCTGTAAAACGGCTGCCATCCCCTCCGGTGCCATTGTTATACAGTGAGGGAAAAAAGTATTTGATCCCCTGCTTATTTTGTACGTTTGCCCACTGACAAAGAAATGATCAGTCTATAATTTTAATGGTAGATTTATTTGAACAGTGAGAGACAGAATAACAACAAAGAAATCCAGAAAAACGCATGTCAAAAATGTTATAAATTGATTTGCATTTTAATGAGGGAAATAAGTATTTGACCCCCTCTCAATCAGAAAGATTTCTGGCTCCCAGGTGTCTTTTATACAGGTAACGAGCTGAGATTAGGAGCACACTCTTAAAGGGAGTGCTCCTAATCTCAGTTTGTTACCTGTATAAAAAGACACCTGTCCACAGAAGCAATCAATTAATCAGATTCCAAACTCTCCACCATGGCCAAGACCAAAGAGCTCTCCAAGGATGTCAGGAACAAGATTGTAGACCTACACAAGGCTGGAATGGGCTACAAGACCATCGCCAAGCAGCTTGGTGAGAAGGTGACAACAGTTGGTGCGATTATTCGCAAATGGAAGAAACACAAATGAACTGTCAATCTCCCTCGGCCTGGGGCTCCATGCAAAATCTCACCTCGTGGAGTTGCAATGATCATGAGAACGGTGAGGAATCAGCCCAGAACTACACCGGAGGATCTTGTCAATGATCTCAAGGCAGCTGGGACCATAGTCACCAAGGAAACAATTGGTAACACACTACGCCGTGAAGGACTGAAATCCTGCAGCGCCCGCAAGGTCCCCCTGCTCAAGAAAGCACATATACTTGCCCGTCTGAAGTTTGCCAATGAACATCTGAATGATTCAGAGGAGAACTGGGTGAAAGTATTGTGGTCAGATGAGACCAAAATGGAGCTCTTTGGCATCATCTCAACTCGCCATGTTTGGAGGAGGAGGAATGCTGCCTATGACCCCAAGAACACCATCCCCACCGTCAAACATGGAGGTGAAAACATTATGCTTTGGGGGTGTTTTTCTGCTAAGGGGACAGGACAACTTCACTGCATCAAAGGGACGATGGACGGGGCCATGTACCATCAAATCTTGGGTG
This sequence comes from Coregonus clupeaformis, assembly GCF_020615455.1. Lineage (NCBI taxonomy): Eukaryota > Metazoa > Chordata > Actinopteri > Salmoniformes > Salmonidae > Coregonus > Coregonus clupeaformis. The sequence continues at coordinate 11,021,708 of NC_059230.1, forward strand.
AGAACCTCCTTCCCTCAGCCAGGGCATTGAAAAAGGGTCGTGGATGGGTATTCCAGCATGACAATGACCGAAAACACACGGCCAAGGCAACAAAGGAGTGGCTCAAGAAGAAGCACATTAAGGTCCTGGAGTGGCCTAGCCAGTCTCCAGACCTTAATCCCATAGAAAATCTGTGGAGGGAGCTGAAGGTTCGAGTTGCCAAACGTCAGCCTCGAAACCTTAATGACTTGGAGAAGATCTGCAAAGAGGAGTGGGACAAAATCCCTCCTGAGATGTGTGCAAACCTGGTGGCCAACTACAAGAAACGTCTGACCTCTGTGATTGCCAACAAGGGTTTTGCCACCAAGTACTAAGTCATGTTTTGCAGAGGGGTCAAATACTTATTTCCCTCATTAAAATGCAAATCAATTTATAACATTTTTGACATGCGTGTTTCTGGATTTTTTTGTTGTTATTCTGTCTCTCACTGTTCAAATAAACCTACCATTAAAATTATAGACTGATCATTTCTTTGTCAGTGGGCAAACGTACAAAATCAGCAGGGGATCAAATACTTTCTTCCCTCACTGTATATATGCTGAATGCTGCAGCACGGGTACAGACCAGGACCAGGTGGACATTACACCTGTTTTAAGGACTCTGCCCTGGCTGCCTGTGAGTTCTAGAGTTAATTTTATCAATTACAATCCACGATTGTGCACCCCAATACATATCAGACATGCTTTTAAGTTATGTACCCAGTAGGTCCCTCAGGTCCTCTGGCACTGGCCTTTTAACTATCCCAAACCCAGGACCAAGAGGCATGGAGAGGCAGCCTTTAGTTACTATGCCCCCAGCCTCTGGAATAGCCTGCCAGAGAACCTGATGGGGGCTGAAACTGGGGACATATTGAAAAGAGATATTAAAACACATCTTGTTAGCTTTGCTTTTCCTCAGGATGCTTTTGAGTCCTTCAGTTTGTCATTCTTTAGTTTTTATCTTGTGTTTGTAGTGTAGTAAATATTTAAATATTTCTGCTTTTATTTTCTTATTTTTATAAGTTTTTCCCTGTGAAGGACATTGTGTTGCATTCCATGTCTGAAATGTGCTGTATAAATAAAGCTTGATTCGATTTAATCTGGACTAGACAATCTCTCTCTATAGAGGGGGGTATTCTGGACTAGACCATCTCTCTCTCTCTAGATGGTTATGCAAATCACCCAAAGAACAACAAGTCCTCAACTGTGGGATTTAGGCAAATGATCAGTGTGTGTGTGTGTGAGTGTGTGTGTGTGTGTGTGTGTGTGTGTTGTACAGTCAATTGCAGACAGTAGCCAACCAGAGCAAGGTTGAGCAGACAGGCTGTTCAGAGCTGCTGAACCCAGGGTCACACACACACTGGGGCTACGTTCCAATTCTCCACCCTTCTACCACACACTGGGGCTACGTTCCAATTCTCCACCCTTCTACCACACACTGGGGCTACGTTCCAATTTTCCACCCTTCTACCACACACTGGGGCTACGTTCCAATTCTCCACCCTTCTACCACACACTGGGGCTACATTCCAATTCTCCACCCTTCTACCACACACTGGGGCTACGTTCCAATTCTCCACCCTTCTACCACACACTGGGGCTACGTTCCAATTCTCCACCCTTCTACCACACACTGGGGCTACGTTCCAATTCTCCACCCTTCTACCACACACTGGGGCTACATTCCAATTCTCCACCCTTCTACCACACACTGGGGCTACGTTCCAATTCTCCACCCTTCTACCACACAATGGGGCTACGTCCTGATTCTCCACCCTTCTCCTAGACTGTACACTTGCACACTTCCTCACATGGATTTAACAACAGTGAAAACTCCCTCCAGCCAATGCTTTCACCAATCATATGCTTTTAAATCCATGCGCACACTTCGGGAGAAGAGTGGAGAATCAGGACGTATCCCCAGTGTGTATAGGGAGAAGGGTGGAGAATCAGGACGTATCCCCAGTGTGTGGGAGAAGGGTGGAGAATCAGGACGTATCCCCAGTGTGTGGGAGAAGAGTGGAGAATCAGGACGTATCCCCAGTGTGTGGGAGAAGGGTGGAGAATCAGGACGTATCCCCAGTGTGTGGGAGAAGAGTGGAGAATCAGGACGTAGCCCCAGTGTGTATAGGGAGAAGGGTGGAGAATCAGGACGTATCCCCAGTGTGTGGGAGAAGAGTGGAGAATCAGGATGTATCCCCAGTGTGTTGGAGAAGGGTGGAGAATCAGGACGTATCCCCAGTGTGTGGGAGAAGAGTGGAGAATCAGGATGTATCCCCAGTGTGTATAGGGAGAAGGGTGGAGAATCAGGACGTATCCCCAGTGTGTGGGAGAAGAGTGGAGAATCAGGACATAGCCCCAGTATGTATAGGGAGAAGGGTGGAGAATCAGGACGTATCCCCAGTGTGTATAGGGAGAAGGGTGGAGAATCAGGACGTATCCCCAGTGTGTGGTAGAAGGGTGGAGAATCAGGACGTATTCCCAGTGTGTATAGGGAGAAGGGTGGAGAATCAGGACGTATCCCCAGTGTGTATAGGGAGAAGAGTGGAGAATCAGGACGTATCCCCAGTGTGTGGTAGAAGAGTGGAGAATCAGGACGTATCCCCAGTGTGTATAGGGAGAAGGGTGGAGAATCAGGACGTATCCCCAGTGTGTGGGAGAAGGGTGGAGAATCAGGACGTAGCCCCAGTGTGTATAGGGAGAAGGGTGGAGAATCAGGACGTATCCCCAGTGTGTGGGAGAAGGGTGGAGAATCAGGACGTATCCCCAGTGTGTATAGGGAGAAGGGTGGAGAATCAGGACGTATCCCCAGTGTGTATAGGGAGAAGAGTGGAGAATCAAGACGTATCCCCAGTGTGTGGTAGAAGGGTGGAGAATCAGGACGTATCCCCAGTGTGTGGGAGAAGGGTGGAGAATCAGGACGTATCCCCAGTGTGTGGGAGAAGGGTGGAGAATCAAGACGTATCGCCAGTGTGTGGGAGAAGGGTGGAGAATCAGGACGTATCCTCAGTGTGTGGGAGAAGGGTGGAGAATCAGGACGTATCCCCAGTGTGTGGGAGAAGGGTGGAGAATCAGGACGTAGCCCCAGTGTGTATAGGGAGAAGGGTGGAGAATTAAAACGTATCCCCAGTGTGTGGGAGAAGGGTGGAGAATCAGGACGTATCCCCAGTGTGTGGGAGAAGGGTGGAGAATCAGGACGTATCACCAGTGTGTATAGGGAGAAGGGTGGAGAATCAAGACGTATCCCCAGTGTGTGGGAGAAGGGTGGAGAATCAGGACGTAGCCCCAGTGTGTGGGAGAAAGGTGGAGAATCAGGACGTATCACCAGTGTGTATAGGGAGAAGGGTGGAGAATCAGGACATGGCCCAGTGTGTATAGGGAGAAGAGTGGAGAATCAGGACGTATCCCCAGTGTGTATAGGGAGAAGGGTGGAGAATCAGGACGTATCCCCAGTGTGTGGGAGAAGGGTGGAGAATCAGGACGTATCCCCAGTGTGTGGGAGAAGGGTGGAGAATCAGGACGTAGCCCCAGTGTGTATAGGGAGAAGGGTGGAGAATCAGGACGTATCCCCAGTGTGTATAGGGAGAAGGGTGGAGAATCAGGACGTATCCCCAGTGTGTGGGAGAAGAGTGGAGAATCAGGACATATCCCCAGTGTGTGGGAGAAGGGTGGAGAATCAGGACGTATCCCCAGTGTGTATAGGGAGAAGAGTGGAGAATCAGGACGTATCCCCAGTGTGTGGTAGAAGAGTGGAGAATCAGGACGTAGCCCCAGTGTGTATAGGGAGAAGGGTGGAGAATCAGGACGTATCCCCAGTGTGTGGTAGAAGAGTGGAGAATCAGGACGTATCCCCAGTGTGTGGTAGAAGAGTGGAGAATCAGGACGTAGCCCCAGTGTGTATAGGGAGAAGGGTGGAGAATCAGGACGTATACCCAGTGTGTATAGGGAGAAGGGTGGAGAATCAGGACGTATCCCCAGTGTGTGGTAGAAGAGTGGAGAATCAGGACGTATCCCCAGTGTGTGGGAGAAGGGTGGAGAATCAGTGGTCCTCTGTAGCTCAGCTGGTAGAGCACGGCGCTTGTAACGCCAAGGTAGTGGGTTCGATCCCCGGGACCACCCATACACACACAAAAAAAAAAATGTATGCACGCATGACTGTAAGTCGCTTTGGATAAAAGCGTCTGCTAAATGGCATATTATATTATTATAATCAGGACGTATCCCCAGTGTGTATAGGGAGAAGAGTGGAGAATCAGGACGTATCCCCAGTGTGTCGTAGAAGAGTGGAGAATCAGGACGTATCCCCAGTGTGTATAGGGAGAAGGGTGGAGAATCGGGACGTATCCCCAGTGTGTATAGGGAGAAGGGTGGAGAATCAGGACGTATCCCCAGTGTGTATAGGGAGAAGAGTGGAGAATCAGGACGTATCCCCAGTGTGTATAGGGAGAAGGGTGGAGAATCAGGACGTATCCCCAGTGTGTATAGGGAGAAGGGTGGAGAATCAGGACGTATCCCCAGTGTGTATAGGGAGAAGGGTGGAGAATCAGGACGTAGCCCCAGTGTGTGGTAGAAGGGTGGAGAATCAGGACGTATCCCCAGTGTGTATAGGGAGAAGGGTGTGTATAGGGAGAAGGGTGGAGAATCAGGACGTATCCCCAGTGTGTGGGAGAAGGGTGGAGAATCAGGACGTATCCCCAGTGTGTATAGGGAGAAGAGTGGAGAATCAGGACGTATCCCCAGTGTGTGGTAGAAGAGTGGAGAATCAGGACGTATCCCCAGTGTGTATAGGGAGAAGGGTGGAGAATCAGGACGTATCCCCAGTGTGTGGGAGAAGGGTGGAGAATCAGGACGTATCCCCAGTGTGTATAGGGAGAAGGGTGGAGAATCAGGACGTATCCCCAGTGTGTATAGGGAGAAGGGTGGAGAATCAGGACGTATCCCCAGTGTGTGGGAGAAGGGTGGAGAATCAGGACGTAGCCCCAGTGTGTATAGGGAGAAGGGTGGAGAATCAGGACGTAGCCCCAGTGTGTATAGGGAGAAGGGTGGAGAATCAGGACATATACCCAGTGTGTATAGGGAGAAGGGTGGAGAATCAGGACGTATCCCCAGTGTGTATAGGGAGAAGAGTGGAGAATCAGGACGTATCCCCAGTGTGTGGTAGAAGAGTGGAGAATCAGGACGTATCCCCAGTGTGTGGGAGAAGGGTGGAGAATCAGTGGTCCTCTGTAGCTCAGCTGGTAGAGCACGGCGCTTGTAACGCCAAGGTAGTGGGTTCGATCCCCGGGACCACCCATACACACACAAAAAAAAAAATGTATGCACGCATGACTGTAAGTCGCTTTGGATAAAAGCGTCTGCTAAATGGCATATTATATTATTATAATCAGGACGTATCCCCAGTGTGTATAGGGAGAAGAGTGGAGAATCAGGACGTATCCCCAGTGTGTCGTAGAAGAGTGGAGAATCAGGACGTATCCCCAGTGTGTATAGGGAGAAGGGTGGAGAATCGGGACGTATCCCCAGTGTGTATAGGGAGAAGGGTGGAGAATCAGGACGTATCCCCAGTGTGTATAGGGAGAAGGGTGGAGAATCAGGACGTAGCCCCAGTGTGTGGTAGAAGGGTGGAGAATCAGGACGTATCCCCAGTGTGTATAGGGAGAAGGGTGTGTATAGGGAGAAGGGTGGAGAATCAGGACGTATCCCCAGTGTGTGGGAGAAGGGTGGAGAATCAGGACGTATCCCCAGTGTGTATAGGGAGAAGAGTGGAGAATCAGGACGTATCCCCAGTGTGTGGTAGAAGAGTGGAGAATCAGGACGTATCCCCAGTGTGTATAGGGAGAAGGGTGGAGAATCAGGACGTATCCCCAGTGTGTGGGAGAAGGGTGGAGAATCAGGACGTATCCCCAGTGTGTATAGGGAGAAGGGTGGAGAATCAGGACGTATCCCCAGTGTGTATAGGGAGAAGGGTGGAGAATCAGGACGTATCCCCAGTGTGTGGGAGAAGGGTGGAGAATCAGGACGTATCCCCAGTGTGTATAGGGAGAAGGGAGGAGAATCAGGACGTATCCCCAGTGTGTGGTAGAAGAGTGGAGAATCAGGACGTATCCCCAGTGTGTGGTAGAAGAGTGGAGAATCAGGACATAGGCCCAGTGTGTATAGGGAGAAGTGTGGTGAATCAGGACGTATCCCCAGTGTGTATAGGGAGAAGGGTGGAGAATCAGGACGTAGCCCCAGTGTGTGGGAGAAGAGTGGAGAATCAGGACGTATCCCCAGTGTGTATAGGGAGAAGAGTGGAGAATAAGGACGTATCCCCAGTGTGTGGTAGAAGAGTGGAGAATCAGGACGTATCCCCAGTGTGTGGGAGAAGGGTGGAGAATCAGGACGTATCCCCAGTGTGTATAGGGAGAAGAGTGGAGAATCAGGACGTATCCCCAGTGTGTATAGGGAGAAGGGTGGAGAATCAGGACGTAGCCCCAGTGTGTGGGAGAAGAGTGGAGAATCAGGACATATCCCCAGTGTGTATAGGGAGAAGAGTGGAGAATCAGGACGTATCCCCAGTGTGTGGTAGAAGAGTGGAGAATCAGGACGTATCCCCAGTGTGTGGGAGAAGGGTGGAGAATCAGGACGTATCCCCAGTGTGTATAGGGAGAAGAGTGGAGAATCAGGACGTATCCCCAGTGTGTGGTAGAAGAGTGGAGAATCAGGACGTATCCCCAGTGTGTATAGGGAGAAGGGTGGAGAATCAGGACGTATCCCCAGTTTGTATAGGGAGAATGGTGGAGAATCAGGATGTAGCCCCAGTGTGTATAGGGAGAAGAGTGGAGAATCAGGACGTATCCCCAGTGTGTATAGGGAGAAGGGTGGAGAATCAGGACGTATCCCCAGTGTGTATAGGGAGAAGGATGGAGAATCAGGACGTAGCCCCAGTGTGTATAGGGAGAAGGGTGGAGAATCAGGACGTATCCCCAGTGTGTATAGGGAGAAGGGTGGAGAATCAGGACGTATCCCCAGTGTGTATAGGGAGAAGGGTGGAGAATCAGGACGTATCCCCAGTGTGTATAGGGAGAAGGGTGGAGAATCAGGACGTAGCCCCAGTGTGTATAGGGAGAAGGGTGGAGAATCAGGACGTATCCCCAGTGTGTATAGGGAGAAGGGTGGAGAATCAGGACGTAGCCCCAGTGTGTATAGGGAGAAGAGTGGAGAATCAGGACGTATCCCCAGTGTGTATAGGGAGAAGGGTGGAGAATCAGGACGTAGCCCCAGTGTGTATAGGGAGAAGGGTGGAGAATCAGGACGTATCCCCAGTGTGTGGGAGAAGGGTGGAGAATCAGGACGTATCCCCAGTGTGTGGGAGAAGGGTGGAGAATCAGCACGTATCCCCAGTGTGTATAGGGAGAAGGGTGGAGAATCAGGACGTATCCCCAGTGTGTGGTAGAAGAGTGGAGAATCAGGACGTATCCCCAGTGTGTGGTAAAAGAGTGGAGAATCAGGACGTAGGCCCAGTGTATATAGGGAGAAGGGTGGAGAATCAGGACGTATCCCCAGTGTGTGGTAGAAGAGTGGAGAATCAGGACATAGCCCCAGTGTGTATAGGGAGAAGTGTGGAGAATCAGGACGTATCCCCAGTGTGTATAGGGAGAAGGGTGGAGAATCAGGACGTATCCCCAGTGTGTGGGAGAAGGGTGGAGAATCAGGACGTATCCCCAGTGTGTATAGGGAGAAGAGTGGAGAATCAGGACGTATCCCCAGTGTGTATAGGGAGAAGGGTGGAGAATCAGGACGTAGCCCCAGTGTGTGGGAGAAGAGTGGAGAATCAGGACATATCCCCAGTGTGTATAGGGAGAAGAGTGGAGAATCAGGACGTATCCCCAGTGTGTGGTAGAAGAGTGGAGAATCATGACGTATCCCCAGTGTGGGGTAGAAGAGTGGAGAATCAGGACATAGCCCCAGTGTGTATAGGGAGAAGTGTGGAGAATCAGGACGTATCCCCAGTGTGTATAGGGAGAAGGGTGGAGAATCAGGACGTATCCCCAGTGTGTGGGAGAAGAGTGGAGAATCAGGACGTATCCCCAGTGTGTATAGGGAGAAGAGTGGAGAATCAGGACGTATCCCCAGTGTGTATAGGGAGAAGGGTGGAGAATCAGGACGTATCCCCAGTGTGTATAGGGAGAAGAGTGGAGAATCAGGACGTATCCCCAGTGTGTATAGGGAGAAGGGTGGAGAATCAGGACGTAGCCCCAGTGTGTGGGAGAAGAGTGGAGAATCAGGACATATCCCCAGTGTGTATAGGGAGAAGAGTGGAGAATCAGGACGTATCCCCAGTGTGTGGTAGAAGAGTGGAGAATCAGGACGTATCCCCAGTGTGTGGGAGAAGGGTGGAGAATCAGGACGTATCCCCAGTGTGTATAGGGAGAAGAGTGGAGAATCAGGACGTATCCCCAGTGTGTGGTAGAAGAGTGGAGAATCAGGACGTATCCCCAGTGTGTATAGGGAGAAGGGTGGAGAATCAGGACGTATCCCCAGTTTGTATAGGGAGAATGGTGGAGAATCAGGACGTAGCCCCAGTGTGTATAGGGAGAAGAGTGGAGAATCAGGACGTAGCCCCAGTGTGTATAGGGAGAAGGGTGGAGAATCAGTACGTAGCCCCAGTGTGTATAGGGAGAAGGGTGGAGAATCAGGATGTATCCCCAGTGTGTATAGGGAGAAGAGTGGAGAATCAGGACGTATCCCCAGTGTGTATAGGGAGAAGTGTGGAGAATCAGGACGTATCCCCAGTGTGTATAGGGAGAAGGGTGGAGAATCAGGACGTATCCCCAGTGTGTGGGAGAAGAGTGGAGAATCAGGACGTATCCCCAGTGTGTATAGGGAGAAGAGTGGAGAATCAGGACGTATTCCCAGTGTGTATAGGGAGAAGGGTGAAGAATCAGGACGTATCCCCAGTGTGTGGGAGAAGGGTGGAGAATCAGGACGTATCCCCAGTGTGTATAGGGAGAAGAGTGGAGAATCAGGACGTATCCCCAGTGTGTATAGGGAGAAGGGTGGAGAATCAGGACGTAGGCTCAGTGTGTGGGAGAAGGGTGGAGAATCAGGACGTAGCCCCAGTGTGTATAGGGAGAAGGGTGGAGAATCAGGACGTATCCCCAGTGTGTATAGGGAGAAGGGTGGAGAATCAGGACGTATCCCCAGTGTGTATAGGGAGAAGGGTGGAGAATCAGGACGTATCCCCAGTGTGTATAGGGAGAGAACCAGGACGTATCCCCAGTGTGTGGGAGAAGGGTGGAGAATCAGGACGTATCCCCAGTGTGTGGTAGAAGAGTGGAGAATCAGGACGTATCCCCAGTGTGTGGTAGAAGAGTGGAGAATCAGGACGTATCCCCAGTGTGTGGTAGAAGAGTGGAGAATCAGGACGTATCCCCAGTGTGTGGGAGAAGGGTGGAGAATCAGGACGTATCCCCAGTGTGTGGGAGAAGGGTGGAGAATCAGGACGTATCCCCAGTGTGTGGTAGAAGAGTGGAGAATCAGGACGTATCCCCAGTGTGTATAGGGAGAAGGGTGGAGAATCAGGACGTATCCCCAGTGTGTATAGGGAGAAGGGTGGAGAATCAGGACGTATCCCCAGTGTGTGGTAGAAGAGTGGAGAATCAGGACGTAGCCCCAGTGTGTATAGGGAGAAGGGTGGAGAATCAGGACGTATCCCCAGTGTGTATAGGGAGAAGGGTGGAGAATCAGGACGTAGCCCCAGTGTGTATAGGGAGAAGGGTGGAGAATCAGGACGTATCCCCAGTGTGTATAGGGAGAAGGGTGGAGAATCAGGACGTATCCCCAGTGTGTATAGGGAGAAAGGTGGAGAATCAGGACGTATCCCCAGTGTGTATAGGGAGAAGGGTGGAGAATCAGGACGTATCCCCAGTGTGTATAGGGAGAAAGGTGGAGAATCAGGACGTATCCCCAGTGTGTATAGGGAGAAGGGTGGAGAATCAGGACGTATCCCCAGTGTGTATAGGGAGAAGGGTGGAGAATCAGGACGTATCCCCAGTGTGTGGTAGAAGGGTGGAGAATCAGGACGTAGCCCCAGTGTGTATAGGGAGAAGGGTGGAGAATCAGGACGTAGCCCCAGTGTGTGGGAGAAGGGTGGAGAATCAGGACGTAGCCCCAGTGTGTATAGGGAGAAGGGTGGAGAATCAGGACGTATCCCCAGTGTGTATAGGGAGAAGGGTGGAGAATCAGGACGTATCCCCAGTGTGTATAGGGAGAAGGGTGGAGAATCAGGACGTATCCCCAGTGTGAGTTACTTACATGTGGAGTTGCCCTGCATCTGTATAACACACTTGGCGTCTCGGCTGGTCTCCCGGGAGTTGAAAGGTCGCACGCGCACCGCCACCTTCACCGAGGCTCCCGCCATCCTCACCTCTGACCCCTTACCCCTAGAACACAGAACACATCTTTAGAACATGGAACACAGCTTTAGAACATAGAGCACATATTAAGAACACAGTCCTTTATTTTCCATTTGCGATAGTCGTTTCACAGCCTTAGGCTGAAGACGAAGTGCCTTCCTATTCCCTGTGTACTACATCAGACCAGAGCCTCATAACTAAAGCTGTGTACTACATCAGACCAGAGCCTCATAACTAAAGCTGTGTACTACATCAGACCAGAGCCTCATAACTAAAGCTGTGTACTACATCAGACCAGAGCCTCATAACTAAAGCTGTGTACTACATCAGACCAGAGCCTCATAACTAAAGCTGTGTACTACATCAGACCAGAGCCTCATAACTAAAGCTGTGTACTACATCAGACCAGAGCCTCATAACTAAAGCTGTGTACTACATCAGACCAGAGCCTCATAACTAAAGCTGTGTACTACATCAGACCAGAGCCTCATAACTAAAGCTGTGTACTACATCAGACCAGAGCCTCATAACTAAAGCTGTGTACTACATCAGACCAGAGCCTCATAACTAAAGCTGTGTACTACATTAAAGGGAATATGGTACCATGGCTGCGTTTAGACAGGCAGCCCAATTCTGATCTTTTTTCCACTGATTGGTCTTTTTACCAATCAGATCAGCTCTGAAAAAAACTGATGTGAAATGATCTGATGTGACTAGTCAAAATACCAATTAGTGGAAAAAAGATCTGAATTGGGCTGCCCGTCTAAACGCAGCCTTAGAAAACAACAGAGCTTAGTTCCACTGTCAGCCCTGAGAGATGAGGAGAGGCTAGTGTACAGTAAATGTATTGGGTGCGAGCAGCGCAAAGCGTCAGGCAGCTACTGAGTTCTACAGCATCCTTCTGCTGTGGGTTATGCTGTTGTTTGTAATGTTCTGGATGAACGTCAGGGAGAAGTTTCCTTTAGACACAGAACATAGCCAGCCGTATGTCGTTACATCTGGTGTGTGTGGTGACTGACAGACGTTATTTCTCATTACTGAGTCTTCTGCCTGAACACACAATAACCCCTCCTTCTCTCTCCATCCGTTTCTCTCTCCATCCGTTTCTCTCACTCTCAAACACATTCCTACAGTCTGACTGTGTGCTAAACTCCAGTGTTTCCACAGGAACCAGGATGTTTTCATACTCTAATTATCTTCCTCTCTAACCTCCCTCTCTTTCTCTCTAACCTCCCTCTCTAACCTCCCTTCCTCTTCCTCTCTGTCTCTCTCTCTCTCTCTCTAACCTCCCTCTCTTCCTCTCTGTCTCTCTCTCTCTCTCTCTAACCTCCCTCTCTTCCTCTCTGTCTCTCTCTCTCTCTCTCTAACCTCCCTCTCTTCCTCTCTGTCTCTCTCTCTCTCTCTCTAACCTCCCTCTCTTCCTCTCTGCTCTCTCTCTCTCTCTCTAACCTCCCTCTCTTCCTCTCTAACCTCCCTCTCTCTCTCTCTAACCTCCCTCTCTTCCTCTCTAACCTCCCTCTCTCTCTCTCTAACCTCCCTCTCTTCCTCTCTAACCTCCCTCTCTTCCTCTCTAACCTCCCTCTCTCTCTCTCTCTCTAACCTCCCTCTCTCTGTAACCTGTTCTGTAATGCCATTCAGAAGATGCTTCTACCCACTAACTACTCTACTAGCAGGTGCTACTCTAGTCAGTCAGTCTAAAGGTGTTACATGTGAATCAGTCAGAACAGCCCTAGGATAAACACATAACATCTGTCAAAGTAAATACATCTCTTTCAAACGCACCATTTTTAAACCATAAATCACACACACACACACACACACACACACACACACACACACACACACACACACACACACACACACACACACACACACACACACACACACACACACACACACACACACACCACTTACTTTGTAACCTGCAGCCACATTCCAAACCCAATTCATTTTCACCTTTCAACTCTGAATGGCAAAACACTTTAATGACACACCGAGTCACACACACACACACACACACACACACTGCGTTGGTTTCTCTACACACACCGAGTCTCACACACACACACACACACAGCGTTGGTTTCTCCACACACACCGAGTCTCACACACACACACACACACAGCGTTGGCTTCTCCACACACACCGAGTCTCACACACACACACACACACACACAGCGTTGGTTTCTCCACACAGCGTTGGTTTCTCCACACAGCGTTGGTTTCTCCACACACAGCGTTGGTTTCTCCACACACAGCGTTGGTTTCTCCACACAGCGTTGGTTTCTCCACACAGCGTTGGTTTCTCCACACACACAGCGTTGGTTTCTCCTCACACACAGCGTTGGTTTCTCCTCACACACAGCGTTGGTTTCTCCTCACACAGCGTTGGTTTCTCCACACAGCGTTGGTTTCTCCACACACACAGCGTTGGTTTCTCCTCACACAGCGTTGGTTTCTCCACACACACAGCGTTGGTTTCTCCACACACACAGCGTTGGTTTCTCTACACACACAGCGTTGGTTTCTCCACACAGCGTTGGTTTCTCCACACAGCGTTGGTTTCTCCACACAGCGTTGGTTTCTCCACACAGCGTTGGTTTCTCCACACAGCGTTGGTTTCTCCACACACAGCGTTGGTTTCTCCACACACAGCGTTGGTTTCTCCTCACAGCGTTGGTTTCTCCTCACAGCGTTGGTTTCTCCACATAGCGTTGGTTTCTCCACACACAGCGTTGGTTTCTCCACACAGCGTTGGTTTCTCCACACAGCGTTGGTTTCTCCACACACAGCGTTGGTTTCTCCACACACAGCGTTGGTTTCTCCACACAGCGTTGGTTTCTCCACACAGCGTTGGTTTCTCCACACAGCGTTGGTTTCTCCTCACAGCGTTGGTTTCTCCACACACACAGCGTTGGTTTCTCCACACAGCGTTGGTTTCTCCACACACAGCGTTGGTTTCTCCACACAGCGTTGGTTTCTCCACACAGCGTTGGTTTCTCCACACAGCGTTGGTTTCTCCACACAGCGTTGGTTTCTCCACACACAGCGTTGGTTTCTCCACACAGCGTTGGTTTCTCCACACACTGTCACGCCCTGAATCAGGGGACTCTTATATGTTGAGTCAGGGTGTGAATATTCTATGTTGTGTTTTTCTATGTTTCAGTCTAGATGTTGTATTTCTATGTTTGGCCGGGTGTGGTTCCCAATCAGAGGCAGCTGTCGCTCGTTGTCTCTGATTGGGGATCATACTTAGGCAGCCTATTGGCACTGTTTAGTTGTGGGATCTTGTTCCGTGAGTAGGCTTGTTTTGTGTTCAGCCTGAGGACGTCACGTTTCGTTTGTTTGTTGTTTTGTCGTGTGTTTATCATTTAAATAAACATGTACACATGTCACGCTGCGCCTTGGTCTGACCCGTCCTTAAACGAACGGGACAGAAGATCCCACCAAACACGGACCAAGCAGCGTGCCCAGGAGGACCGAACTCCCTGGACACAGGTGGGGAAGATGTGGTCGTGGGAGGAGATACTTGCGGGGAAAGGACCCTGGGCGAAGGGGGAAGCCCAGGCAGGAGAGGAGCAACGGCAACACAGAAGCCGGCCGAGGAGGAAGCCCGAGAAGCAGCCCCAATAAACATTTTTGGGGTGGTCGGGGAGCGAGAGAGAAGAGCCCCGACCACTGCACCCGGTGGGTTTCCAGATTGATTCCCTACGACCATGGGAAGAAGAGTGGGAACAGTATTATACTGAGGAGTCGGAGGATGACGACGACGATGAGTTTCTGTTCCCTAACTCGTGGGGGCTCCTGGAGGAGTCCTCACTGGAGGACGAGTGCCGAGAGAGAGAGAAGGATCGGATCTGCAGGGTAAGAGAGGAGGCCACCATATTACGGGGGCTGATAGATAGAATAGAGCGGGAGAGATCCATTCAAGAGGAGGCACTGCAGGAGGCTCGTAGGGAGAAGGACGAAGTAGAGGCACGGAGAGAGGAGCTGGTTAGGCAATATAAGGAGCGGGGGTTAATAAAGGAACCCAGGTATGCGGAGATACGCACTGTATCGCCAGTGCGCATGCACAGCCCAGTGCGTTCTGTGCCAGCGCCCCGCACGTGTCGTGCGAAAGTGGGCAGCCAGCCAGGACGGGTTGTGCCAGCTCTCCGCTCCAGTCCGCCTCCACAGTCCGGCCCGGCCCGTTCCTGCTCTCCGCACCAAGCCAGTGGTGCGTGTCCCCAGTCCTGCCCGGCCCGTTCCTGCTCCTCGCACCAAGTCAGTGGTGAGTGTCCCCAGTCCGGCCCGGCCCGTTCCTGCTCCTCGCACCAAGACAGTGGTGCGTGTCCCCAGTCCGGCCTGGCCCGTTCCTGCTCCTCCCACCAAGCCAGTGGTGCGTGCCAGTCGGCGGCTGCTCCCAAGCCAGTGGTGCGTGTCCCCAGTCCGGCCCGGCCCGTTCCTGCTCCTCGCACCAAGCCAGTGGTGCGTGTGTCCAGTCCGGCACGGCCCGTTCCACCGGTGCCTGGTCCGGCACCGGTCAGCTGCTCCACTCCGGAGCCTGAGCAGTCCGCTCCACCGGTGCCTGATCCAGCTCCGGTCAGCTGCTCCACTCCGGAGCCTGAGCAGTCCGCTCCACCGGTGCCTGATCCAGCTCCGGTCAGCTGCTCCACTCCGGAGCCAGAGCAGTCCGCTCCACCGGGGTCCAGTCCAGCTCCGGTCAGCGGCTCCACTCCAGAGCCAGAGCAGTCCGCTCCACCAGGGTCTAGTCCAGCTCCGGTCAGCGGCTCCACTCCGGAGCCAGAGCAGTCCGTTCCACCGGTGCCTGATCCAGCTCCGGTCAGCTGCTCCACTCCGGAGCCTGAGCAGTCCGCTCCACCGGGGTCTAGTCCAGCTCCGGTCAGCGGCTCCACTCCAGAGCCAGAGCAGTCCGCTCCACCAGGGTCTAGTCCAGCTCCGGTCAGCGGCTCCACTCCGGAGCCAGAGCAGTCCGTTCCACCGGTTCCTATTCCAGCTCCGGTCAGCGGCTCCACTCCGGAGCCAGAGCAGTCCACTCCACCGGTGCCCAGTCCAGCTCCGGTCAGCGGCTCCACTCCGGAGCCAGAGCAGTCCACTCCACCGGTGCCCAGTCCATCTCCGGTCAGCGGCTCCAGTCCAGACCCAGACGTCAGCCCCTCTCCAGGTTCGGGGTCTCCCACACCAGGGTCTAGACAGGGCTTGGTACTTCGTGGGAGGAAGGAGAGGGGAAGCAGCGCGCCGAGGTCCAGACCAGACCAGGGGCGCAACAGGGAGGCGGAGAGTATGTGGTCGTCACGCCCGGAGCCGGATCCGCCTCCAAGGCGGAATGCCCACCCGGCCCCTACCCTGTTATGTAAAGGTTGTGCGGGGGGGGGGGTACTGTCACGCCCTGACTCAGGGGACTCTTATTTGTTGAGTCAGGGTGTGAATATTCTATGTTGTGTTTTTCTATGTTTCAGTCTAGGTGTTGTATTTCTATGTTTGGCCAGGTGTGGTTCCCAATCAGAGGCAGCTGTCGCTCGTTGTCTCTGATTGGGGATCATACTTAGGCAGCCTATTGGCACTGTTTAGTTGTGGGATCTTGTTCCGTGTTGGAGGCTTGTTTTTTGTTCAGCCTGAGGACTTCACGTTTCGTTTGTTTGTTGTTTTGTCGTGTGTTTATCATTTAAATAAACATGTACGCATTTCACGCTGCGCCTTGGTCCGACCCGTCCTTAAACGAACGTGACACACACACAGCGTTGGTTTCTCCACACACACAGCGTTGGTTTCTCCACACACAGCGTTGGTTTCTCTATGAGGAAGACATAAAGGCCATGTGCTCCTGGGAAAGACTCCAGTCGGATAAGGATAAGGTTAGGGTTAGGGTTAAGGATAAGGTAACTGTGTGTGTAAATGCTGTGTCATCACCCCACTCCATATGAACAGAACACATGGAATTTACTCTCATCCCTTCAGTAGCTGTTAGAGATCAGATAGATACACCCAGCAGGCTGGTAGAGGTCCATCTAGAACCCAGCAGGCTGGTAGAGGTCCATCTAGAACCAGGGTCAGATAGATACACCCAGCAGGCTGGTAGAGGTCCATCTAGAACCCAGCAGGCTGGTAGAGGTCCATCTAGAACCCAGCAGGCTGTTAGAGATCAGATAGATACACCCAGCAGGCTGGTAGAGGTCCATCTAGAACCCAGCAGGCTGGTAGAGGTCCATCTAGAACCAGGGTCAGATAGATACACCCAGCAGGCTGGTAGAGGTCCATCTAGAACCCAGCAGGCTGGTAGAGGTCCATCTAGAACCAGGGTCAGATAGATACACCCAGCAGGCTGGTAGAGGTCCATCTAGAACCCAGCAGGCTGGTAGAGGTCCATCTAGAACCCAGCAGGCTGGTAGAGGTCCATCTAGAACCAGGGTCAGACTGTCTGTGGTTAGTTAGCTACAGCTCTCTCATATCTTCTCTCCTCTCTCTCCCTCCCTGCTGTCTCTCTGTCTCGAGTCTTCAACCACTCTCTCATTAACTGTAGCTGGCAAGGGGAAGACACAGGCAATTACTGCTGGTTTAGAGAAGGAGAGGAGAGATCGAGCTGGTACAGTCTGATGTACTGTCCTCTACTGTATCTAAGCCTGGTACCGTCCCCAACCCTTAACGACCTCCAGTACTGTCCTCTACTGTATCTAAGCCTGGTACCGTCCCCAACCCTTAACGACCTCCAGTACTGTCCTCTACTGTATCTAAGCCTGGTACCGTCCCCAACCCTTAACGACCTCCAGTACTGTCCTCTACTGTATCTAAGCCTGGTACCGTCCCCAACCCTTAACGACCTCCAGTACTGTCCTCTACTGTATCTAAGCCTGGTACCGTCCCCAACCCTTAACGACCTCCAGTACTGTCATCTACTGTATCTGAGCCTGGTACCGTCCCCAACCCTTAACGACCTCCAGTACTGTATCTAAGCCTGGTACCGTCCCCAACCCTTAACGACCTCCAGTACTGTCCTCTACTGTATCTAAGCCTGGTACCGTCCCCAACCCTTAACGACCTCCAGTACTGTCCTCTACTGTATCTAAGCCTGGTACCTTTCCCTTTCCACAGAGGGCTCTACCTGGAACCAAAACAGGTTCTACCTGGAACCAAAACAGGTTCTACCTGGAACCAAAACAGGTTCTACCTGGAACCAAAACAGGTTCTACCTGGAACCAAAACAGGTTCTATGAGGACAACGGAAGAACCCTCTTGGTACCCTCGTGTAAGAGTGTACGGACCAGTGGAATGGTGAGTGTGATATTCCCATGTTGGGAATGTTGTGGTCTATACCACAGTCACGTCCGGACCAGTGGAATGTGAGTGTGATATTCCCATGTTGGGAATGTTGTGGTCTATACCACAGTCACTCCCAGACACACACTGTCCGTCCCTGTGTGTTTTAACAGGAATATCCCACACACCATTCACTGGACTGTATATACACTACATGACCAAAAGTATGTGGACACCTGCTCGTCGAATATCTCATTCCAAAATCATGGGCATTAATATGGAGTTGGTCCCCCCTTTGCTGCTATAACAGCCTCCACTCTTCTGGGAAGGCTTTCCACTAGATGTTGGAACATTGCTGCAGGGACTTGATTCCATTCAGCCACAAGAGCATTAGTGAGGTCGGGCGCTGATGTTGGGCGATTAGGCCCGGCTCGCAGTCAGCGTTCCAATTCATCCCAAAGGTGTTCGATGGGGTTGAGGTCAGGGCTCTGTGCAGGCCAGTCTAGTTCTTCCACACCGATCGCGACAAACCATTTCTGTATGGACCTCGCTTTGTGCACGGGGCATTGTCATGCTGAAACAGGAAAGGGCCTTCCCCAAACTGTTGCCACAAAGTTGGACGCACATAATCGTCTAGAATGTCATTGTATGTTGTAGCGTTAAGACTTCCCTTCACTGGAACTAAGGGGCCTAGCCCGAACAATGAAAAACAGCCCCAGACCATTATTCCTCCTCCACCAAACTTTACAGTTGACACTATGCATTGTAGCAGGTAGCGTTCTCCTGGCATCTGCCAAACCCAGATTCGTCCGTCGGACTGCCAGATGGTGAAGTGTGATTCATCACTCCAGAGAATGCGTTTCCACTGCTCCAGAGTCCAATGGCGGCGAGCTTTACACCACTCCAGCTGACGCTTGGCATTGCACATGTTGATCTAAGGCTTGTGTGCGGCTGCTCAGCCATGGAAACCCATTTCATGAAGCTCCCGATGAACAGTTCTTGTGCTGACGTTGCTTCCAGAGGCAGTTTGGAACTCGGTAGTGAGTGTTGCAACCGAGGACAGACCATTTTTATGCGCTACTCGCTTCAGCACTCGGCGGTCCCGTTCTGTGAGCTTGTGTGGTCTACCACTTTGCAGCTGAGCTGTTGTTGCTCTTAGACGTTTCCACTTCACAATAACAGCACTTACAGTTGACCGGGGCAGCTCTAGCAGGGCAGAAATTTGACAAAGTGACTTGTTGGAAAGGTGGCATCCTATGACGGTACAACGTTGAAAGTCACTGAGCTCTTCAGTAAGGCCATTCTACTGCCAATGTTTGTCTATGGAGATTGCATGGCTGTGTGCTTGATTTTATACACCTGTCTAACATGTAACCCCACAGTACCATGTTAGCAGCGTAAACAAACACACGCACACACACACTATGCAAACACACACACACACTATGCAAACACAAACACACACACACACTATGCAAACACACGCACACTATGCAAACACACACAGACAGACACAGGGACAAACAGACAGACAGACAGACAGACAGACACAAAGACAGACAGACAGACACAGAAAGACACAGGGACAGACAGAGACATACAGAGACAGACAGATAGACACCGAGAAAGACAGACAGACAGAGAGACACACAGACAGAGACACACAGACAGACAGACAGACAGAGAGAGAGAGAGACAGACAGAGACAGAGAGAGACAGACAGAGAGAGACCGAGAAAGAAACAAAGACAGACAGACAGAGACAGAGACAAACAGAGACAGACAGACAGAGACAGATACAGACCCAAAGACAGGCAGAGACAGACAGACAGACAGTGAGAGACAGAGACATAGAGACAGAAAGACAGAGAGACAGACAGACAGACACATAGAGAGACAGACACAGACAGACAGAGACAGAGTCAGACAGACAGAAACAGACAGACAGACAGAAACACATACGGAGAGAGAGACAGACAGATTACAGAGATCCACAAAGAATTCGAAAACAAACCCAATTTTGATAAACTCCCTTATCTACTGGGTGAAATACCACAGTGTGCCATCACAGCAGCAAGATTTGTGACCTGTTGCCACAAGAAAAGGGCAACCAGTGAAGAACAAACACCATTGTAAATACAACCCATATTTATGTTTATTTATTTTCCCTTTTGTACTTTAACTATTTGCACATCGTTACAACACTGTATATATACATAAGGACATTTGAAATGTCTTTATTCTTTTGAAACTTCTGAGTGTAATGTTTACTGTTAATATTTATTGTTTATTTCACTTTTGTTTACTATATACTTCACTTGCTTTGGCAATGTTAACATACATTTCCCATGCCAATAAAGCCCTTAAATTGAAATTGAATTGACAGACAGAGACAGAGAGACAGACACAGATAGAGAGAGACAGACACAGAGACAGACAGAGACAGACAGACACAGAGACAGACAGAGACAGACAGAGACAGACCGAGACAGACCGAGACAGACAGAGACAGACACAGAGACAGACAGACACAGAGACAGAGACACACACAGACAGACAGACAGACAGACAGACAGACAGACAGACAGACAGACAGACAGACAGACAGACTCAGTCTTGTGATTTTCTAGTTTGAGAGGATTGACTGGTATGATCAGGTTGAAAGACACACACAACATGTGTGGTAGGTACAGAGTATTGAAGGAGCAGAGTGGAATGTGTTCTAGGAGGCAGAGAGAGAAACCCTGACATCACAGGAAAGGTATTCCAAACACACACAGTGCTGTGGCCATGTTTCCAGTGCAGGGTATTATACAGTACAATGACAGTGTGTTAAAATGGGTTGGGTGTTATCATACCGTTTCTGTACCATACCGGGGTATACGGTATTACCGGAAGTGCACACAAGGGGCCCATTAATTATTTTTTTAGGACACACAAAACAATTTAGGCAACAGGGATCTTTATCCATGAGGGGATTGAATGTCTCTAGTCGGTACCAGTCTTTTAGCTAACATTCCACTCCTTCCCTCTGTCTCTGCTGTAACCAAGACGCTTGATCTCGACATCTAGCCACTTAGCTAGCAAGTTAGCAAACCCAATGCACAGCTGGAGCCCTGAGCTGGAGCCCTGAGCTGGAGCCCTGAGCTAGAGACCTGGAGCCCTGAGCTGGAGCCCTGAGCTGGAGCCCTGAGCTAGAGACCTGGAGCCCTGAGCTGGAGCCCTGAGCTGGAGCCCTGAGCTGGAGCCCTGAGCTGGAGCCCTGAGCTGGAGACCTGGAGCCCTGAGCTGGAGCCCTGAGCTGGAGCCCTGAGCTGGAGCCCTGAGCTGGAGCCCTGACCTGGAGCCCTGACCTGGAGCCCTGAGATGGAGCCCTGAAAACCCAATGCACAGCTGGAGCCCTGAGCTGGAGACCTGGAGCCCTGAGCTGGAGCCCTGAGCTGGAGCCCTGAGCTGGAGACCTGAGCTGGAGCCCTGAGCTGGAGACCTGAGCTGGAGCCCTGAGCTGGAGCCCTGAGCTGGAGCCCTGAGCTGGAGACCTGGAGCCCTGAGCTAGAGACCTGGAGCCCTGAGCTAGAGACCTGGAGCCCTGAGCTGGAGCCCTGAGCTGGAGCCCTGAGCTAGAGACCTGGAGCCCTGAGCTGGAGCCCTGAGCTGGAGCCCTGAGCTGGAGCCCTGAGCTGGAGCCATGAGCTGGAGCCCTGAGCTGGAGCCCTGAGCTGGAGCCCTGAGCTGGAGCCCTGAGCTGGAGCCCTGAGCTAGAGACCTGGAGCCCTGAGCTGGAGCCCTGAGCTGGAGCCCTGAGCTGGAGCCCTGAGCTGGAGCCCTGAGCTAGAGACCTGGAGCCCTGAGCTGGAGCCATGAGCTGGAGCCCTGAGCTGGAGACCTGGAGCCCTGAGCTGGACATCATTTATTTGACACATCTTAGATTTCTTATGCTTATACTTCCCTTATAGTTATAAGCAGTGGTGTATCACGGACCCCCTCAGCCCCCACATAACACACACCCCGGTATACGGTATAAACGGTATATCACCCAAGCCTAGTGTTAAGGCATCTGCATTCTTCCCATCCAAAACAGTTTGGAACAGTTCGTGCATATATTATGATGACATTTTGTGACCTTTTGGTCTTCAACAAGGGGTTTTTCAGCAGTTTGTGGGTTCTTTTTTCTCGAGGCAAGCCACATTTCGGTAGCCGAAGTTAATGATAGATTTCTTGAGTTATCTTAGATTAATTCTGTCTATTTTGAGGAAGTGTATACTGGCTACGGCATCTCAAAATGGACAAACAATACTATTGCCGCTTTTTTCTCATTTTTCAAGCGAAGATGTTTTAAGGGAGTACGGGAGCACACTCGATCGGTTCACCTAGCCGAGTTACCTAGGTTACCTAGCCGAGTTACCCGGGTTACCTAGCCGAGTTACCCGGGTTACCTAGCCGAGTTACCCGGGTTACCTAGCCGAGTTACCCGGGTTACCTAGCCGAGTTACCCGGGTTACCTAGCCGAGTTACCTAGGTTACCTAGCCGAGTTACCCGGGTTACCTAGCCGAGTTACCTAGGTTACCTAGCCGAGTTACCCGGGTTACCTAGCCGAGTTACCCGGGTTACCTAGCCGAGTTACCTAGCCGAGTTAGGCTGATGCCTTTACAAGCCTTTAGAAACATACACACTTAGGCTGCGCTAGTAGAAACAAAGGATCCTTTAGGGTCCAGTAGGGTCCGAGAGTTTTAAACTGTTTAGAGATAACAACCCATAACACTAGTCTACTGGTAGAATCCTAGTCTAAGACTACAGTTATACAGTTTGTCTTGTTTTAAACACCAAGCTGTTAGAAGTGATGCTGCTCTGATAACACCACTACTATACAGGTTTAGGTCTGAAGGAGACAGACTGAGGAAAACAGACAGAAGGAGAGAGAGAGAGAGAGAGAGAGACAGAGAGACAAGAGAGAGAGAGAGAGAGAGAGAGAGAGAGAGAGAGACAGAGAGAGAGAGAGAGACAGAGAGACAGAGAGAGAGAGAGAGAGAGAGAGACAGAGAGACAGAGAGAGAGAGAGAGAGACAGAGAGACAGAGAGAGAGAGAGAGAGACAGAGAGACAGAGAGAGAGAGAGAGAGAGAGAGAGACAGAGAGAGAGAGAGACAGAGAGAGAGAGAGAGACAGAGAGACAGAGAGAGAGAGAGAGAGAAGGAGAGGTAGACAGACAAGACGATTGATGGAATGTAGTAATGATGGTGTATCAGGCTAGCAGTCAGTCAGTCAGTCCTGCGGTCACCATGTGCTTCTACAGCCTACTCCTCTAATGTACACACACAGCAATCGCTAGGTCCTCCGCCCTATTTCTAAAGACTCACTAGTCTCTCTCATGACCAAACAATGGACTGGAGACTGGTTACATTATCTTAGTAGTGTTTACAACTGTCCTTATGCTCTCTCTCTCTGTGTGTGTGTGTGTGTGTGTGTGTGTGTGTGTGTGTGTGTGTGTGTGTGTGTGTGTGTGTGTCATGTGAGGTCAGAGCGTTATGGCAGTAATAAAAACTAATTGTGATGACATCACATTCGATGACTCTGAACAACACCTTCAACAGGTTGGAGACTTTAAGACAATCAAATGTGAATCACCCTGTTCCCTTTATAGTGCACTACTTTAGACCAGGGCCTCATGGTGCAGTGGTACACTACATAGAAACTATTAGCAGGGCCGTAGCTACAGTGGGGAAAAAAAGTATTTAGTCAGCCACCAATTGTGCAAGTTCTCCCACTTAAAAAGATGAGAGAGGCCTGTAATTTTCATCATAGGTACACGTCAACTATGACAGACAAATTGAGGAAAAAAAATCCAGAAAATCCCATTG
Organism: Coregonus clupeaformis; assembly: GCF_020615455.1. Taxonomy (NCBI): domain Eukaryota; kingdom Metazoa; phylum Chordata; class Actinopteri; order Salmoniformes; family Salmonidae; genus Coregonus; species Coregonus clupeaformis. The sequence continues at coordinate 11,045,234 of NC_059230.1, forward strand.
TAGGATTTTTTATGAATTTATTTGCAAATTATGGTGGAAAATAAGTATTTGGTCACCTACAAACAAGCAAGAATTCTGGCTCTCACAGACCTGTAACTTCTTCTTTCAGAGGCTCCTCTGTCCTCCACTCGTTACCTGTATTAATGGCACCTGTTTGAACTTGTTATCAGTATAAAATACACCTGTCCACAACCTCAAACAGTCACACTCCAAACTTCACAATGGCCAAGACCAAAGAGCTGTCAAAGGACACCAAAAACAAAATTGTAGACCTGCACCAGGCTGGGAAGACTGAATCTGCAATAGGTAAGCAGCTTGGTTTGAAGAAATCAACTGTGGGAGCAATTATTAGGAAATGGAAGACATACAAGACCACTGATAATCTCCCTCGATCTGGGGCTCCACGCAAGATCTCACCCCGTGGGGTCAAAATGATCACAAGAACGGTGAGCAAAAATCCCAGAACCACACGGGGGGACCTAGTGAATGACCTGCAGAGAGCTGGGACCAAAGTAACAAAGCCAACCATCAGTAACACACTACGCCGCCAGGGACTCAAATCCTGCAGTGCGAGACGTGTCCCCCCTGCTTAAGCCAGTACATGTCCAGGCCCGTCTGAAGTGCATTTGGATGATCCAGAAGAGGATTGGGAGAATGTCATATGGTCAGATGAAACCAAAATATAACTTTTTGGTAAAAACTCAACTCGTCATGTTTGGAGGACAAAGAATGCTGAGTTGCATCCAAAGAACACCATACCTACTGTGAAGCATGGGGTTGGAAACATCATGCTTTGGGGCTGTTTTTCTGCAAAGGGACCAGGACGACTGATCCGTGTAAAGGAAAGAATGAATGGGGCCATGTATCGTGAGATTTTGAGTGAAACCCTCCTTCCATCAGCAAGGGCATTGAAGATGAAACGTGGCTGGGTCTTTCAGCATGACAATGATCCCAAACACACCGCCCGGGCAACGAAGGAGTGGCTTCGTAAGAAGCATTTCAAGGTCCTGGAGTGGCCTAGCCAGTCTCCAGATCTCAACCCCCATAGAAAATCTTTGTAGGGAGTTGAAAGTCTGTGTTGCCCAGCGACAGCCCCAAAACATCACTGCTCTAGAGGAGATCTGCATGGAGGAATGGGCCAAAATACCAGCAACAGTGTGTGAAAACCTTGTGAAGACTTACAGAAAACGTTTGACCTGTGTCATTGCCAACAAAGGGTATATAACAAAGTATTGAGAAACTTTTGTTATTGACCAAATACTTATTTTCCACCATCATATGCCAATAAATTCATTAAAAATCCTACAATGTGATTTTCTGGATTTTTTTTTTTCATTTTGTCGTGTACCTATGATGAAAATTACAGGCCTCTCTCATCTTTTTAAGTGGGAGAACTTGCACAATTGGTGGCTGACTAAATACTTTTTTTCCCCACTGTACATATCAGGACACAAGTAAAAAAATAAAAAAATATTTGAACTCAGTCGGGGTCTCAACTTACTGTTGAGAGTTAGAATAGTAGAATACACAAGGTGCCATTTGTTCCAATAGTAGAATACACAAGGTGCCATTTGTTCCAATAGTAGAATACACAAGGTGCCATTTGTTCCAATAGTAGAATACACAAGGTGCCATTTGTTCCAAAAGTAGAATACACAAGGTGCCATTTGTTCCAAAAGTAGAATACACAAGGTGCCATTTGTTCCAATAGTAGAATACACAAGGTGCCATTTGTTCCAATAGTAGAATACACAACGTGCCATTTGTTCCAATAGTAGAATACACAAGGTGCCATTTGTTCCAATAGTAGAATACACAAGGTGCCATTTGTTCCAATAGTAGAATACACAAGGTGCCATTTGTTCCAATAGTAGAATACACAAGGTGCCATTTTGAAACTTGGTTGCAGCAGTTCTCTTATATGTCACTCACTGACAGTCACTCAATTAGCATATGTAAAAATGTTTAGATTGGTAAATTAGTCTAGTTAGTCGAGCCAGTCTAGTTAGTCGAGCCAGTCTAGTTAGTCGAGCCAGTCTAGTTAGTCGAGCCAGTCTAGTTAGTCGAGCCAGTCTAGTTAGTCGAGCCAGTCTAGTTAGTCTAGCCAGTCTAGTTAGTCGAGCCAGTCTAGTTAGTCGAGCCAGTCTAGTTAGTCGAGCCAGGGAAGGAACCTCCAGGGGACTGACCTCCAGGGGACTGACCTCCAGGGGACTGACCTCCAGGGGACTGACCTCCAGGGGACTGACCTCCAGGGGACTGACCTCCAGGGGACTGACCTCCAGGGCCCTGACCTCCAGGGGACTGACCTCCAGGGGACTGACCTCCAGGGGACTGACCTCCAGGGGACTGACCTCCAGGGCCCTGACCTCCAGGGGACTGACCTCCAGGGGATTGACCTCCAGGGGACTGACCTCCAGGGGGTCCACATCGATTTTGTCATCTTAGATATCATATTAACCAGGCAAAAGTCATGGCAAAATGTGTAGAATTGCAGGAAATCAGCTTTACAACTACAAAAATCTCTACCCAACCCATGGCAACTGATTTGTTTACCTTTTGGTAATAAAAGAATGTTTCTGCTAACAGATCCCTCAGTATGTATTAAATGATCGTTTTTAATCCCAGTGCTGAGGTAATGTGAGTTAATGTGTAGAGGCTAATTGTATTGCTAATAGGCTGTGTGTTTGTAGAATGGGGAATGAACCTACAGCAGCCAATGTGATAATGGCTGGGGTCATTTTAGCTTGTTTTTGTTGTTCTCCAAAAAGCATTTTAGAGTTCTTAAATTGTATAGAAATGCAGTAAGTAATCTTAAACTTTTTACACATTTTTTGGATCGGGGGAATAGTTGACTCAAAGAGAGAGAAAGATAATAGTTGAACAATTTTGAACAAATTAATTTATTCCAAAATGAAGAAGCAGAGAGAGAGAAAGAGAGCTAACTATATTTCGAAATATCTTTTTTTTTCACTATCACTTTCTTAGCTAGCGTCGAATGCAGCTAGCTAGTTTAGCCTACTCAAAAACCCAGCTCAAACAGAGAGGAATGCAGCTAGCTAGTTTAGCCTACTCAAAAACCTGGCTCAAACAGAGAGGAATGCAGCTAGCTAGTTTAGCCTACTCAAAAACCCAGCTCAAACAGAGAGGAATGCTATGCTAGCTAGCTGGCTATGGATATCCAATACTGGAACTCTTCCAAGTCAAGGTAAGCTTTTGGTTTTATTAATTTATTGCCACCGGGGCCCGCTGGTGTAACTGATAAACTGCTTGCTGACTGCATGATTGTAGCGGGTTTACTAACGCCTTAGTTCTAGTAGCTATGGTGACTACATGTAGGCTGTGTGTAGCGATTAGCAGTCATGATATGAACGTTTGGCTTGGAAAGGTTTTTTCGACTGGTCACAGACAGCTGATGTGTTGTGCACTGAAGTCCACATGCAAAGGAAAAAGGTGAGAGGATGAGAGCGCGTAGATAGATGCAAGAAGGAATTATATATACAACTAGCAGTGATCATGCTGTTTTTATGTGGCTGCTATGAAAGTTAATTGTGTTTGCGTGTGATCAGCGGTGTATTCATTCCGTCGATTCTGTTGAAAAACTCGGCCTAGCAGTATCTAGAGCGTTGGTTACCGTAACTGTGCTGCTGGCAACAATTTCATTACGTTTTTTTGCTGACATTTACTGACACCTGTCATATTCAACGGGTGTTGCGCGTTCATAAATTAATCTGTTATTCTGCGCTCTGGCACAGAGACGAGAGTGCTCTGAAATCGTTGTAGATAGCCAGAGTGAATTTACGAATGCACCCCTTGATTACTCTAATTTTTCTCTTGACCTTCGCACCTACGTTGTAAACTTTCATTCATAGGCTAGGTTGTAGCAACCTCATGATGGGTACAGGGAACATTAGAGTATCATGTAGTAGCCTAAACCTATCAATGTTACATTGAACTGGGTGAATGGAATATGAATGACAGTCATCCAATATGCTGTAATAGAAATAAGGCCATGCTCATGAAAAATAAAATCGTCCTCCCTCATCTTAAACGGCACTGATGTATCTACCTCCGTCAGTCCAGTATCCCAGCACATTGTTAATATGGTATTGAACAGACCTGTATTTAGTATGCTTACTTACTTACTTGTGTATTTCAAATGTCTTATTCTTATTTCTCGTGTGTTTTGTTTTGTATTACATTGTTATTGATTATTGCATTGTTGGGTTTTGAGTTTGCAATAAATGCATTTCACTGTACTTGTGCATGTGACATTAAAACTTGAAACCTGAAACTTAACAGGCTGGACCTCCGGTAGGTCCACGTGATCCCTCAAGCGACGTCACCAGGGACGGGCTTCGTGCCACCGGGGCCAGCGAGACTCCCGACAGTCAGTCGGGAGGGTGGCATTTAGAACGGTCTGTGACTAGGTGACTTTCATCATCATCTAATGTGTTGTCCTAATACCATGTCAAAAATAACATTTGCTGTAAATAAACGCGTCATAGCCTGAAGGATGATTGGAATGTTTCTGATCTAACTCGAAGCTACAATCTAACTTTAGAGTTACTGACCACACACACCGTGTCTCTAAACTGGCCAGGCCTACCGGCCCGGTCCCGTGTCTCTGAGCTGGCCAGGCCTACCGGCCCGGTCCCGTGTCTCTGAGCTGGCCAGGCCTACCGGTCCGGTCCCGTGTCTCTGAGCAAACCAGGCCAAACGGGCTGGTCCCCTGGCCAAGTTATGACTCACCTTTACTGGAGAAAAAACGGTGGGTCTAGTGGCTCAGCGACGTCCAGTTAGATAATCCTCGTCATACCCCGTTACCGCACGAAACAGAAATAAGAATCACGGAGAAAAGTGTTCCAAAAGTTGGGTGGGGGCGCTGTGTCCTTTAGGCGAATTAAAACTCCTCGCGACCTGAAAGTAAAACTTCCCAAACGATTAAAAGTGTCGTTAATACCGGGAGATTAAGTGTCGAGGAGAGAGGAGTTAGTCCAGGGAGAGAGAAACGGAAAGTTTAGCGTCGTCCGATCGGTGTGGTCTGATCTGGGGGAGGGCTGAATCACGGCAGAGGAAAAGGCAGGCAGAGTTCTGGTCCCGTTAACGTTCTGTCTGTCCGGTGAACCGGAGTTAGTTTGACCTCAGGTCCCGGTCTGACAGCTGGACGGGGAAGTCCTCTCTCCGTTAATTACCGGGCCGGTTGTAACGGAAAAATAAAAATAAAATAAAAAATAAAAGTGTGTGGCCCTCGCCTCGCCTCGCCTCGAGCGCTCCTCCTATCCTCTCCTCTCCCACTGTTCAGCGGAACCAGCCGGTCGCCATCTCCCGCGTGACGTCAGGGGTAGGACCGGACAGCGAGCTCAGTTAAAGGGGCAGTGTATTTGGGTGTGTTTGAGCAGGGTTCGAGCGAAAACCTGCACCCCAAATTGTATTTGTCACATGCGCTGAATACAATCTTACTGTGAAATGCTTACTTACAAGCCCTTAACCAACAATGTAGTTTTAAGACAAATAAGAGTTAAGAAAATATTTACTAAATAAACTAAAGTTTTTAAAAAGTAACACAATAAAAGAACAATAACGAGGCTATATACAGGAAGTACTGGTACAGAGTCAATGTGTAATAACAGTAGGGAGGCTATATACAGGGGGTACCGGTACAGAGTCAATGGGAAATAACAGTAGGGAGGCTATATACAGGGGGTACCGGTACAGAGTCAATGGGAAATAACAGTAGGGAGGCTATATACAGGGGGTACTGGTACAGAGGCTATATACAGGGGGTACCGGTACAGAGTCAATGTGCAGGGGTACAGGTTAGTCAAGGTAATACCGAGGCTATATACAGGGGGGTACTGGTACAGAGTCAATGTGTAATAACAGTAGGGAGGCTATATACAGGGGGTACCGGTACAGAGTCAATGGGAAATAACAGTAGGGAGGCTATATACAGGGGGTACTGGTACAGAGTCAATGTGCAGGGGTACAGGTTAGTCAAGGTAATACCGAGGCTATATACAGGGGGGTACTGGTACAGAGTCAATGTGTAATAACAGTAGGGAGGCTATATACAGAGGGTACCGGTACAGAGGCTATATACAGGGGGTACTGGTACAGAGTCAATGTGCGGGGGTACAGGTTAGTCGAGGTCAATGAGGTCATATGAGGAGGGTTGACCAAATCAAAACAAATGTGTCACAATACTCTGATAACTATACAATTATCTGATAATAACTATACTATACTCTGAATCCCTCTGTGTGACCCTGATTTAGCCCGCTGCAGTAAAAGATTAAAGCCAGAGAGATAACAGTTAGAACACAGAGGTGTTGTTGATCAACAGTTTATCATTCAGCTGCACTGATGGAATCACCCACACATCCTATTTCCTATATAGTGCACTACTTTAGACCAGAGCCCTATGACACCCTATTCCCTATATAGTGCACTACTTTAGACCAGAGCCCTATGGCACCCTATTCCCTATATAGTGCACTACTTTAGACCAGAGCCCTATGGCACCCTATTCCCTATATAGTGCACTACTTTAGACCAGAGCCCTATGGCACCCTATTCCCTATATAGTGCACTACTTTAGACCAGAGCCCTATGGCACCCTATTCCCTACATAGTACACTACTTTAGACCAGAGCCCTATGGCACCCTATTCCCTATATAGTGCACTACTTTAGACCAGAGCCCTATGGCACCCTATTCCCTATATAGTGCACTACTTTAGACCAGAGCCCTATGGCACCATATTCCCTATATAGTGCACTACTTTAGACCAGAGCCCTATGACACCCTATTCCCTCTATAGTGCACTACTTTAGACCAGAGCCCTATGACACCCTATTCCCTATATAGTACACTACTTTAGACCAGAGAATGACACCCTATTCCCTATATAGTGCACTACTTTAAGACCAGAGAATGACACCCTATTCCCTATATAGTGCACTACTTTAAGACCAGAGAATGGAACCCTATTCCCTATATAGTGCACTACTTTAAGACCAGAGCCCTATGACACCCTATTCCCTACATAGTGCACTACTTTAGACCAGAGCCCTATGGCACCCTATTCCCTATATAGTGCACTACTTTAGACCAGAGAATGGCACCCTATTCCCTACATAGTGCACTACTTTAGACCAGAGCCCTATGACACCCTATTCCCTATATAGTGCACTACTTTAGACCAGAGCCCTATGGCACCCTATTCCCTACATAGTGCACTACTTTAGACCAGAGCCCTATGACACCCTATTCCCTATATAGTGCACTACTTTAGACCAGAGCCCTATGACACCATATTCCCTATATAGTGCACTACTTTAGACCAGAGCCCTATGGCACCCTATTCCCTATATAGTGCACTACTTTAGACCAGAGCCCTATGGCACCCTATTCCCTACATAGTGCACTACTTTAGACCAGAGCCCTATGGCACCCTATTCCCTATATAGTGCACTACTTTAGACCAGAGAATGGCACCCTATTCCCTACATAGTGCACTACTTTAGACCAGAGAATGGCACCCTATTCCCTACATAGTGCACTACTTTAGACCAGCCCATATATAGGGAATCGCGTGTCATTTGGGATGCAGATCATGACTCCATCCTATGACTTCTAAATAGTCAACCAATAGCTACCCGGACTATTAACCAATAGCTACCCGGACTATTAACCAATAGCTACCCGGACTATTAACCAATAGCTACCCGGACTATTAACCAATAGCTACCCGGACTATTAACCAATAGCTACCCGGACTATTAACCAATAGCTACCCGGACTATTAACCAATAGCTACCCGGACTATTAACCAATAGCTACCCGGACTATTAACCAATAGCTACCCGGACTATTAACCAATAGCTACCCGGACTATCTGCATTGACCCGTTTTGCCCTGATTCTTTTGAGTCATCACATACGCTGCTGGTACTGTTTTTATGTGGTAGATTTTCACAACTCTTAGTACAAAACTCCAAACTGGTCACACTTGTAACGCAGCCAGTCTTTCATTCAAAACCTGTCATTGTGCATTCGTTTGGATTGTAAACTTCTCTCTCCACCCAACCACTGATTCTGTACCGTAGACACAGGGAGTCAGGAAGAAGGTGATTCTGTACCGTAGACACAGGGAGTCAGGAAGAAGGTGATTCTGTACCGTAGACACAGGGAGTCAGGAAGAAGGTGATTCTGTACCGTAGACACAGGGAGTCAGGAAGAAGGTGATTCTGTACCGTAGACACAGGGAGTCAGGAAGAAGGTGATTCTGTACCGTAGACACAGGGAGTCAGGAAGAAGGTGATTCTGTACCGTAGACACAGGGAGTCAGGAAGAAGGTGATTCTGTACCGTAGACACTGGGAGTCAGGAAGAAGGTGATTCTGTACCGTAGACACAGGGAGTCAGGAAGAAGGTGATTCTGTACCGTAGACACAGGGAGTCAGGAAGAAGGTGATTCTGTACCGTAGACACTGGGAGTCAGGAAGAAGGTGATTCTGTACCGTAGACACAGGGAGTCAGGAAGAAGGTGATTCTGTACCGTAGACACAGGGAGTCAGGAAGAAGGTGATTCTGTACCGTAGACACAGGGGAGTCAGGAAGAAGGTGATTCTGTACCGTAGACACAGGGAGTCAGGAAGAAGGTGATTCTGTACCGTAGACACAGGGAGTCAGGAAGAAGGTGATTCTGTACCGTAGACACAGGGAGTCAGGAAGAAGGTGATTCTGTACCGTAGACACAGGGAGTCAGGAAGAAGGTGATTCTGTACCGTAGACACAGGGAGTCAGGAAGAAGGTGATTCTGTACCGTAGACACAGGGAGTCAGGAAGAAGGTGATTCTGTACCGTAGACACAGGGAGTCAGGAAGAAGGTGATTCTGTACCGTAGACACAGGGAGTCAGGAAGAAGGTGATTCTGTACCGTAGACACAGGGAGTCAGGAAGAAGGTGATTCTGTACCGTAGACACAGGGAGTCAGGAAGAAGGTGATTCTGTACCGTAGACACAGGGAGTCAGGAAGAAGGTGATTCTGTACCGTAGACACAGGGAGTCAGGAAGAAGGTGATTCTGTACCGCAGACACAGGGAGTCAGGAAGAAGGTGATTCTGTACCGTAGACACAGGGAGTCAGGAAGAAGGTGCAGTTAGTGTGTTTAATAATAATGACCATGGAACGATACAAAACAAGAGAAGCGTCTGACACAGAAACATAAATAACACTACCTGATGACTGATAACAACAGAGTGCTGTATAAAGGCTAGGTAATCAAGGGAGTCATGAAGTCCAGCTGTGACTGATGATGGTTGCCAGGTGTGACTGATGATGGTTGCCAGGTGTGACTGTTGATGGTTGCCAGGTGTGACTGATGATGGTTGCCAGGTGTGACTGATGATGGTTGCCAGGTGTGACTGATGATGGTTGCCAGGTGTGACTGATGATGGTTGCCAGGTGTGACTGATGATGGTTGCCAGGTGTGACTGATGATGGTTGCCAGGTGTGACTGATGATGGTTGCCAGGTGTGACTGATGATGGTTGCCAGGTGTGACTGTTGATGGTTGCCAGGTGTGACTGTTGATGGTTGCCAGGTGTGAATGATGATGGTTGCCAGGTGTGACTGATGATGGTTGCCAGGTGTGACTGTTGATGGTTGCCAGGTGTGACTGTTGATGGTTGCCAGGTGTGACTGATGATGGTTGCCAGGTGTGACTGATGATGGTTGCCAGGTGTGACTGATGATGGTTGCCAGGGGTGACTGATGATGGTTGCCAGGTGTGACTGATGATGGTTGCCAGGTGTGACTGATGATGGTTGCCAGGTGTGACTGTTGATGGTTGCCAGGTGTGACTGATGATGGTTGCCAGGTGTGACTGATGATGGTTGCCAGGTGTGACTGATGATGGTTGCCAGGTGTGACTGTTGATGGTTGCCAGGTGTGACTGATGATGGTTGCCAGGTGTGACTGATGATGGTTGCCAGGTGTGACTGATGATGGTTGCCAGGTGTGACTGATGATGGTTGCCAGGTGTGACTGTTGATGGTTGCCAGGTGTGACTGTTGATGGTTGCCAGGTGTGACTGATGATGGTTGCCAGGTGTGACTGATGATGGTTGCCAGGTGTGACTGTTGATGGTTGCCAGGTGTGACTGTTGATGGTTGCCAGGTGTGACTGATGATGGTTGCCAGGTGTGACTGATGATGGTTGCCAGGTGTGACTGTTGATGGTTGCCAGGTGTGACTGTTGATGGTTGCCAGGTGTGACTGATGATGGTTGCCAGGTGTGACTGATGATGGTTGCCAGGTGTGACTGATGATGGTTGCCAGGTGTGACTGTTGATGGTTGCCAGGTGTGACTGATGATGGTTGCCAGGTGTGACTGATGATGGTTGCCAGGGGTGACTGATGATGGTTGCCAGGTGTGACTGATGATGGTTGCCAGGTGTGACTGATGATGGTTGCCAGGTGTGACTGATGATGGTTGCCAGGTGTGCATAAAGATGGGTTGCCAGGACAGTGGTTAGTAGACTGGTGCCGTCGAGCGCCGGAGCAGGGGAGCGGGAGTGGACGTGACAGATATAGTGAGAACATTGGTTTAATCACCAAAACGCAACATAATTATATATTTTCAATTTAGTTGTTTTATCAACCAGTTAATCCAATAACGAACAATGCAAGATACTGTACGTGTTTCAAATTGCCCTTAGAAGTGTTAAAAGTAATATGCTACAGAACTGTAAATTACAGTAGATTAAGCAGTTTTCACATTAGGCAATACACCTACTGTATGTAACAGTCCCCTGCTCCAAACTCTCCAACCTCTATATAGACAGCCTATAGGGAGGAGGTCAGAGACCTGGCCGTGTGGTGCCAGGATAACAACCTCTCCCTCAACGATGAGACAGCCTATGGGGAGGAGGTCAGAGACCTGGCCGTGTGGTGCCAGGATAACAACCTCTCCCTCAACGTGATCAAGACAAAGGAGATGATTGTGGACTACAGGAAAAAAAAAGAGGACTGAGCACGCCCCCATTCTCATCGACGGGGCTGTAGTGGAACAGGTTGAGAGCTTCAAGTTCCTCGGTGTCCACATCACCAACAAACTATCATGGTCCAAACACACCAAGACAGTCATGAAGAGGGCACGACAAAGCCTATTCCCCCTCAGGAGACTGAAAAGATTTGGCATGGGTCCTCAGATCCTCAAAAAGTTCTACAGCTGCACCATCGAGAGCATCCTGACTGGTTGCATCACCGCCTGGTATGGCAACTGATCGGCCTCCGACCGCAAGGCACTACAGAGGGTAGTGCGTATGGCCCAGTACATCACTGGGGCCAAGCTTCCTGCCATCCAGGACCTCTATACCAGGCGGTGTCAGAGGAAAGCCCTCAAAATTGTCAAAGACTCCAGCCACCCTAGTCATAGACTGTTCTCTCTGCTACCGCACGGCAAGCGGTACCGGAGTGCCAAGTCTAGGTCCAAAAGACTTCTCAACAGCTTCTAACCCCAGGCCATAAGACTCCTGAACAGCTAATCATGGCTACCCGGACTATTTGCACTGCCTCCCCACCCCCACCCCCCACCACATCTTTTTACGCTGCTGCTACTCTGTTAATTATTTATGCATAGTCACTTTAACTCTACCCACATGTACATATTACTTCAACTACCTCAACTAGCCGGTGCCCCCGCACATTGACTCTGCACCGGTACCCCCCTGTATACATAGCCTCCCTACTGTTATTTTATTTACTTCTGCTCTTTTTTTCTCAACACTTTTTTGTTTTATTTTACTTTTTTATAAAAAAATAAATGCACTGTTGGTTAAGGGCTGTAAGTAAGCATTTCACTGTAAGGTCTGCACCTGTTGTATTCGGCGCATGTGGCCAATAAAATTTGATTTGATTTGATATATATATATATATATATATATACACTACCGTTCAAAAGTTTGGGGTCACTTAGAAAGTATATTTAGTTAAAGGATGGAAAGTGAGATTGAGAAATATATACGAAAAAGACAAAAAAACTAAAAACAGGCTATTTACATGAGGACACTACAGAAAACATGACCGCACTGCTATGCCATCTTGGTTAGCAATTTCATTTAAATATGAATTTAGTATATGTCAATCTAGCAAACCAGGCTAAAAGCAACTTTCTAAACGTGTGTTTAATGTTTTGGTTAGTTTCTAGCAAGTTAGCTGGCTAGCCAGTTCAAATAATGACCATATCATAGAGCTGACAACGTCTTAACTTTAGCTCATTTGTATTCATTATTACAGGAAAATAAACTCACAACATGATAATTATTAGTTAATGGTGAGCTAATTACAGGAAATAGCTTACGGTTGTGAGTGTTACGAAATAAAAGCAGGGTATTCTAGCAGGGAATTTTAGAACTCGATTATCGTAGATTTATCGGGTAGTGACAGTGTTTTAGAACTAACGTTATATCCTAATCTGACTTTGGTGCAGGTCATGTTGTTTTTCACATCACCGTCTCTGGTAAACTCACATTATATAATATTAAATCAATGTTTATTTGTCACATGCACAGGATGCAGAAGGTGTATACGGTACAGTGAAATGGTTACTTGCATAATGGAGTCTTTTTGTTTAGACATGTAGCTAGATAAACAATTAACTGTAATCCCAACTCATAACGTTACTACCCTGCATTAATCTGAAGGTAGCTAAAGCTAACCAACTAGGTTCAATGTTAGCTAGCTACCTAACATTAGGCTATAACCAGCATTGCAAATGGCTCTGAGATACGAATAATATTACTACACAGATCAAATACACTACCGTTCAAAAGTTTGGGGTCACTGAGACATTTCCTTGTTTTCGAAAGAAAAGCAATTTTTTTGTCCATTAAAATAAGACCAAATTGATCAGAAATACAGTGTAGACATTGTTAATGTTGTAAATGGCTATTGTAGCTGGACACGGCTGAAACAGACGCCTCACAGGTCCTCAACTGGCAGCTTCATTAAATAGTATCCGCTAAACACCAGTCTCAACGTCAACAGTGGGACCCTGGGCATCTTTCTTTTGGGGTTTTTCAGAGTCAGTAGAAAGGCCTCTTTAGTGTCCTAAGTTTTCATAACTGTGACCTTAATTGCCTACCGTCTGTAAACTGTTAGTGTCTTAACGACCGTTCCACAGGTGCATGTTAATTAATTGTTTATGGTTCATCGAACAAGCATGGGAAACAGTGTTTAAACCCTTTACAATGAAGATCTGTGAAGTTATTTGGATTTTTACGAATTATCTATGAAAGACAGGGTTCTGAAAAAGGGACGTTTCTTTTTTTACTGAGTTTATATACACTACCAGTCAAAAGTTTTAGAACACCTACTCATTCAAGGGTTTTTCTTGATTTTGACTATTTTCTACATTGTAGAATAATAGTGAAGACATCAAAACTATGAAATAACACATATGGAATCATGTAGTAACTCTTGGCATTCTCTCAACCAGCTTCATGACGTAGTCACCTGGAATGCATTTCAATTAACAGGTGTGCCTTGTTAAAAGTTAATTTGTGGAATTTCTTTCCTCCTTAATGCGTTTGAGCCAATCAGTTGTGTTGTGACAAGGTAGGGGGGTATACAGAAGATAGCCCTATTTGGTAAAAGACCAAGTCCATATTATGGCAAGAACAGCTCAAATAAGCAAAGAGAAACGACAGTCCATCATTATTTTAAGACATGAAGTGCAGTCAATCCGGAAAATTTCAAAAAAGTTTATTCAAGTGCAGTCGCAAAAAACATCAAGCGCTATGATGAAACTGGATCTCATGAGGACCGCCACAGGAATGGAAGACCCAGAGGTACCTCTGCTGCAGAGGATAAGTTAATTAGAGTTACCAGCCTCAGAAATTGCAGCCCAAATAAATGCTTCACAGAGTTCAAGTAACAGACACATCTCAACATCAACTGTTCAGAGGAGACTGTGTGAATCAGGCCTTCATGGTTGAATTTCTGAAAAGAAACCACTACTAAAGGACACCAATAAGAAGAAGAGACCTGCTTGGGCCAAGAAACATGAGCAATGGACATTAGACCGGTGGAAATGTGTCCTTAGGTCTGGATTCCAAATAGGAGTTTTTTGGTTCCAACCGCTGTGTCTTTGTGAGACGCGGTGTGGGTGAACGGATAATCTCTTCATGTGTATTTCCCACCGTAAAGCTTGGAGGAGGAGGTGTTATGGTGTGGGGGTGCTTTGCTGGTGACACTGTCAGTGATTTAGAATTCAAGGCACACTTAACCAGCATGGCTACCACAGCATTCTGCAGCGATACGCCATCCCATCTTGTTTGGGCTTAGTGGAACTATCATTTGTTTTTCAACAGGACAATGACCCAACACACCTCCAGGCTGTGTAAGGGCTATTTGACCAAGAAGGAGAGTGATGGAGTGCTGCATCAGATGACCTGGCCTCCACAATCCCCTGACCTCAACCAAATTGAGATGGTTTGGGATGAGTTGGACCACAGAGTGAAGGAAAAGCAACCAACAAGTGCTCAGCATATGTGGGAACTCCTTCAAGACTGTTGGAAAAGCATTCCAGGTGAAGCTGGTTGAGAGAATGTCAAGAGTATGCAAAGCTGTCATCAAGGCAAAGGGTGGCTATTTGAAGAATCTCAAATATAAAATATATTTTGATATGTTTAACACTTTTTTTGTGTTATTTCATAGTTTTGATGTCTTCATTATTATTCTACAATGTAGAAAATTGTAAAAATAAAGAAAAACCCTTGAATGAGTAGGTGTGTCCAAACTTTTGACTGGTACTTTCTATATATATATATATATATATATATATATATATATATATATATATATAACAGTCCCCTGCTCCAACCTCTCCAACCTCTATATCCCTCAAACTCAACTCTGGAACTCGAAGCTTGAAGTTCCAGTGCATTTTTTTATTGTTCCCCTCTAATCAGGGACTGATTTAGACCTGGGACACCAGGTGGGTGATTCCCCTCTAATCAGGGACTGATTTAGACCTGGGACACCAGGGGGGTGATTCCCCTCTAACCAGGGACTGATTTAGACCTGGGACACCAGGTGGGTGATTCCCTCTAATCAGGGACTGATTTAGACCTGGGACACCAGGTGGGTGATTCCCCTCTAACCAGGGACTGATTTAGACCTGGGACACCAGGTGGGTGATTCCCCTCTAATCAGGGACTGATTTAGACCTGGGACACCAGGTGGGTGATTCCCCTCTAATCAGGGACTGATTTAGACCTGGGACACCAGGTGGGTGATTCTCCTCTAATCAGGGACTGATTTAGACCTGGGACACCAGGTGGGTGATTCCCCTCTAACCAGGGACTGATTTAGACCTGGGACACCAGGTGGGTGATTCCCCTCTAATCAGGGACTGATTTAGACCTGGGACACCAGGTGGGTGATTCCCCTTTAACCAGGGACTGATTTAGACCTGGGACACCAGGTGGGTGATTCCCCTCTAACCAGGGACTGGTTTAGACCTGGGACACCAGGTGGGTGATTCCCCTCTAACCAGGGACTGATTTAGACCTGGGACACCAGGTGGGTGATTCCCCTCTAATCAGGGACTGGTTTAGACCTGGGACACCAGGTGGGTGATTCCCCTCTAATCAGGGACTGATTTAGACCTGGACACCAGGTGGGTGATTCCCCTCTAACCAGGGACTGATTTAGACCTGGGACACCAGGTGGGTGATTCCCCTCTAATCAGGGACTGATTTGACCTGGGACACCAGGGGGGTGATTCCCCTCTAATCAGGGACGGGTTTAGACCTGGGACACCAGGTGGGTGATTCCCCTCTAATCAGGGACTGATTTAGACCTGGACACCAGGTGGGTGATTCCCCTCTAATCAATCAATCAATCAATTTTATTTTATATAGCCCTTCTTACATCAGCTAATATCTCGAAGTGCTGTACAGAAACCCAGCCTAAAACCCCAAACAGCTAGTAATGCAGGTGTAGAAGCACGGTGGCTAGGAAAAACTCCCTAGAAAGGCGAAAACCTAGGAAGAAACCTAGAGAGGAACCAGGCTATGAGGGGTGGCCAGTCCTCTTCTGGCTGTGCCGGGTGGAGATTATAACAGAACCATGCCAAGATGTTCAAAAATGTTCATAAGTGACAAGCATGGTCAAATAATAATCAGGAATAAATCTCAGTTGGCTTTCATAGCCGATCATTAAGAGTTGAAAACAGCAGGTCTGGGACAGGTAGGGGTTCCATAACCGCAGGCAGAACAGTTGAAACTGGAATAGCAGCAAGGCCAGGCGGACTGGGGACAGCAAGGAGTCACCACGGCCGGTAGTCCCGACGTATGGTCCTAGGGCTCAGGTCTCTCAGTTGGCTTTTCATAGCCGATCATTAAGAGTTGAAAACAGCAGGTCTGGGACAGGTAGGGGTTTCGTAGCCGCAGGCAGAACAGTTGAAACTGGAATAGCAGCAAGGCCAGGCGGACTGGGGACAGCAAGGTGTCATCATGCCCGGTAGTCCTGACGTATGGTCCTAGGGCTCAGGTTCTCAGAGAGAAAGAGAGAACGAGAGAATTAGAGAGAGCATACTTAAATTCACACAGGACACTGGATAAGACAGGAGAAGTACTCAGGTATAACCAACTAACCCCAGCCCCCCGACACATAAACTACTGCAGCATAAATACTGGAGGCTGAGACAGGAGCGGTCCGAGACACTGTGGCCCCATCCGAAGAAAACCGGACAGGGCCAAACAGGAAGGATATAACCCCCACCCACTCCGCCAAAGCACAGCCCCCGCACCACTAGAGGGATATCCCCAACCACCAACTTACAATCCTGAGACAAGGCCGAGTATAGCCCACAGAGGTCTCCACCACAGCACAAACCAAGGGGGCGCCAACCCAGACAGGAAGATCACGTCAGTAACTCAACCCACTCAAGTGACGCACCCTCCCAGGGACGGCATGAAAGAGCACCAGCAAGCCAGTGACTCAGCCCCTGCAACAGGGTTAGAGGCAGAGAACCCCAGTGGAGAGGGGAACCGGCCTGGCAGAGACAGCAAGGGCTGTTCGTTGCTCCAGCCTTTCCGTTCACCTTCACACTCCTGGGCCAGACTACACTCAATCATATGACCTACTGAAGAGATAAGTCTTCAGTAAAGACTTAAAGGTTGAGACCGAGTCTGCGTCTCTCACATGGGTAGGCAGACTGTTCCATAAAAATGGAGATCTATAGGAGAAAGCCCTGCCTCCCGCTGTTTGCTTAGAAATTCTAGGGACAATTAGGAGGCCTGCGTCTTGTGACCGTAGCGTACGTATTGGTATGTACGGCAGGACCAACTCGGAAAGATAGGTAGGAGCAAGCCCATGTAACGCTTTATAGGTTAACAGTAAAACCTTGAAATCAGCCCTTGCCTTAACAGGGAAGCCAGTGTAGGGAAGCTAGCACTGGAGTAATATGATCAAATTTCTTGGTTCTAGTCAGGATTCTAGCAGCCGTATTTAGCACTAACTGAAGTTTATTTAGTGCTTTATCCGGTAGCTCGGAAAATAGAGCATTGCAGTAGTCTAACCTAGAAGTAACAAATGCATGGATTAATTTTTCTGCATCATTTTTGGACAGAAAATTTCTGATTTTTGCAATGTTACGTAGATGGAAAAAAGCTGTCCTTGAAACAGTCTTGATATGTTCGTCAAAAGAGAGATCAGGGTCAAGAGTAACGCCGAGGTCCTTCACAGTTTTATTTGAGACGACTTTACAACCATCAAGATGAATTGTCAGATTTAACAGAAGATCTCTTTGTTTCTTGGGACCTAGAACAAGCATCTCTGTTTTGTCCGAGTTTAAAAGTAAAACGTTTTCAGCCATCCACTTCCTTATGTCTAAAAACACAGGCTTCTAGCGAGGGCAATTTTGGGGCTTCACCATGTTTCATTGAAATGTACAGCTGTGTGTCATCCGCATAGCAGTGAAAGTTAACATTATGTTTTCGAATAACATCCCCAAGAGGTAAAATATATAGTGAAAACAATAGTGGTCCTAAAAGCGGAACCTTGAGGAACACCGAAATGTACAGTTGATTTGTCGGAGGACAGACCATTCACAGAGAGACAAACTGATATCTTTCCGACAGGTAGGATCTAAACCAGGCCAGAACTTGTCCGTGTAGACCAATTTGGGTTTCCAGTCTCTCCAAAAGAATGTGGTGATCGATGGTGTCAAAGGCAGCACTAAGGTCTAATAGCACGAGGACAGATGCAGAGCCTCGGTCTGACGCCATTAAAAGGTCATTTACCACCTTCACAAGTGCAGTCTCAGTGCTATGATGGGGTCTAAAACCAGACTGAAGCATTTCGTATACATTGTTTGTCTTCAGAAAGGCAGTGAGTTGCTGCGCAACAGCTTTTTCTAAAATTTTTGAGAGGAATGGAAGATTCGATATAGGCCGATAGTTTTTTATATTTTCCGGGTCAAGGTTTGGCTTTTTCAAGAGAGGCTTTATCACTGCCACTTTTAGTGAGTTTTGGTACACATCCGGTGGATAGAGAGCTGTTTATTATGTTCAACATAGGAGGGCCAAGCACAGGAAGCAGCTCCTTCAGCAGTTTAGTAGGAATAGGATCCAGTATGCAGCTTGAAGGTTTAGAGGCCATGATTATTTTCATCATTGTGTCAAGAGATATAGTACTAAAACACTTAAGTGTCTCTCCCGATCCCAGGCCCTCGCAGAGCTGTGCAGATCCAGGACAGCTAAGCCCTGGAGGAATACGCAGATTCAAAGAGGAGTCCGTAATTTGCTTTCTAATGGTCATGATCTTTTCCTCAAAGAAGTTCATGAATTTATCACTGCTGAAGTGAAAGCCATCCTCTCTTGGGGAATGCTGCTTTTTAGTTAGCTTTGCAACAGTATCAAAAAGAAATTTTGGATTGTTCTTATTTTCCTCGATTAAGTTGGAAAAGTAGGATGATCGAGCAGCAGTGAGGGCTCTTCGGTACTGCACGGTACTGTCTTTCCAAGCTAGTCGGAAGACTTCCAGTTTGGTGTGGCGCCATTTCCGTTCCAATTTCCTGGAAGCTTGCTTCAAAGCTCGGGTATTTTCTGTATACCAGGGAGCTAGTTTCTTATGACAAATGTTTTTCGTTTTTAGGGGTGCAACTGCATCTAGGGTATTGCGCAAGGTTAAATTGAGTTCCTCAGTTAAGTGGTTAACTGATTTTTGTCCTCTGACGTCCTTGGGTAGGCAGAAGGAGTCTGGAAGGGCATCAATGAATTTTTGTGTTGTTTGAGAATTTATAGCACGACTTTTGATGCTCCTTGGTTGGGGTCTGAGCAGATTATTTGTTGCGATTGCAAATGTAATAAAATGGTGGTCCGATAGTCCAGGATTTTGTGGAAAAACATTAAGATCTACAACATTTATTCCATGGGACAAAACTAGGTCCAGAGTATGACTGTGGCAGTGAGTAGGTCCAGAGACATGTTGGACAAAACCCACTGAGTCGATAATGGCTCCGAAAGACTTTTGGAGTGGGTCTGTGGACTTCTCCATGTGAATATTAAAATCACCAAAAATTAGAATATGATCTGCTATGACTACAAGGTCTGATAGGAATTCAGGAAACTCAGAGAGGAACGCTGTATATGGCCCAGGAGGCCTGTAAACAGTAGCTATAAAAAGTGATTGAGTAGGCTGCATAGATTTCATGACTAGAAGCTCAAAAGATGAAAACGCCATTTTTTTTTTGTAAATTGAAATTTGCTATCGTAAATGTTAGCAACACCTCCGCCTTTGCGGGATGCACGGGGAATATGGTCACTAGTGTAACCAGGAGGTGAGGCCTCATTTAACACAGCAAATTCATCAGGCTTAAGCCATGTTTCAGTCAGGCCAATCACATCAAGATTATGATCAGTGATTAGTTCATTGACTATGACTGCCTTTGAAGTGAGGGATCTAACATTAAGTAACCCTATTTTGAGATGTGAGGTATCACGATCTCTTTCAATAATGGCAGGAATGGAGGAGGTCTTTATCCTAATAAGATTGCTAGGGTGAACACCGCCATGTTTAGTTTTGCCCAACCTAGGTCGAGGCACAGGACACAGTCTCAATGGGTATGGCTGAGCTGACTACACTGACTGTGCTATTGGCAGACTCCACTAAGCTGGCAGGTTGGCTAACAGCCTGCTGCCTGGCCTGCACCCTATTTCACTGTGGGGCTAGAGGAGTTAGAGCCCTATCTATGTTGGTAGATAAGAGGAGAGCACCCCTCCAGCTAGGATGGAGTCCGTCACTCCTCAGCAGGTCAGGCTTGGTCCTGTTTGTGGGTGAGTCCCAGAAAGAGGGCCAATTATCCACAAATGTTATCTTTTGGGAGGGGCAGAAAACAGTTTTCAACCAGCGATTAAGTGCTGAGACTCTGCTGTAGAGCTCGTCACTTCCCCTAACTGGGAGGGGGCCAGAGACAATTACTCGATGCCGACACATCTTTCTAGCTGATTTACACGCTGAAGCTATGTTGCACTTGGTGACCTCTGACTGTTTCATCCTAACATCGTTGGTGCCGACGTGGATAACAATATCTCTATACTCTCTCTACACTCGCCAGTTTTAGCTTTAGCCAGCACCATCTTTAGATTAGCCTTAACGTCGGTAGCCCTGCCCCCCTGGTAAACAGTGTATGATCGCTGGGTGATTCGTTTTAAGTCTAATACTGCGGGTAATGGAGTCGCCAATGACTAGGGTTTTCAATTTGTCAGAGCTAATGGTGGGAGCCTTCGGCGTCTCAGACCCCGTAACGGGAGGAGTAGAGACTAGAGAAGACTCAGACTCAGACTCCGACTCGCTACATAATGGGGAAAACCGGTTGAAGGTTTCTGTCGGCTGAATGAGCGACACCGGTTGAGCATTCCAACAGTATTTCCCTCCAGAAGCCATGAGAAAGTTGTCCGGCTGCGGGGACTGTGCGGGGGGATTTATACTAACGTTACTGTCTGTACTTACTGGTGGCACAGACGCTGTTTCTTCCTTTCCTACACTGAGATTACCCTTGCCTAATGATTGCGTCTGAAGCTGGGCTTGTAGCACAGCTATTCTCGCCGTAAGGCGATCGTTCTCCTGTATATTATGAGTACAGCGACTGCAATTAGAAGACATCGTTAATGTTACTACTTAGCTTCGGCTGTTGAAGATGTTGATGAACCATGTCCAGATAAAGCGTCCGGAGTGAAAAAGTTGAATAAGGGAAAAAAGTTGCGATGGAAAAAAGGAAAATAACGTAAAGTTGGCGGAGCTAAACGCACAGGAAAATGACTCTTCTGTCTCGGG